>NC_056744.1:248271473-248276819 GCF_019279795.1 Protopterus annectens
AGGATTTGAACCATGGCTGTGTGTGCTAAAAATACAACAGTTAACGTTTCAGTTGAGTGTGCTATTTGGATTTTGTTGTGTAGCTTTTCACTGTTTTCTGTCTTAAGTCTCCCTTAGTTGTACAATATGACCTTGTAATTACAACAGTCATATACAGACATTCCTACACATTTTATTTATGTAGCACAGTGTGGGTAACAGTGCTTAATATGACAGTACTATTAAAAGAATGCAATACTACATTACCATATGATACTAGAGTAAACACAAGCAGTTCGGGAGTTAGACCTTTATTGCCAAGCTGTTACCCTTTTATTGACATACGACCTATATGAGACTCTTCCTGCCATATTGTCTGGTTTATTTAGTACATCCCATACACAATACAGGTTTTATACTGGCAGTTAACTTTCTACTACTTTTAGATTTATTTCTTATGACAGTACATGCAAGATTATTACTAACCTGCCTAGTGATGCAGACTCTGCAGCCTACACACATGGGCTTCCTGATTCACAGTCTGCTCCGCTGCCACTGTTGGAGACATAAGAGGAATATTTAGCTTTACTTAGCCATAATATACATGAGCTGTCAATCATTAAACAGTTAGTAGAATGAGTGCTTACACACTGCTGGGATATCACCCTGCCTAGCTTCTTGGATCCACTGATCCAAGAGCTCCCACTTCCTCTGTTTCAGGTCAGCATAGTGATGCCTGACCTGCTCACCAGTTCGAGGGATGACAGTGGCACTGGTGAGGTCACAGGCGAGATAGTCCCAGGCTTCCACTTTATATTGAGAACCCTGGTATTGGACCTGCAGCAGTCTCTCTTTATAGTCTTTTACCAGGAGTCCTGCCATGACCTTGGACTCCTGGATGCCCCAGTGCTGTGCCTGGAAGCACGCTCTTCCCTGACACCAACCATTGTGCCTACAGGAGGAAGCTGCAACCAGTTATGAAATGTATTCTCACCTGTGGGGTTTAAATAGGGCTGATTTCCCACACTTTGCTGTGATTAGATGGTTTTGAAAATGCTAAGCTATGGGCAAACCTGCTTAGCTAAGGTTGGCATTGCTTAAGGGGGCATTCCAATGGGCAAATCGATTTAGCTGGGCTACACATTGCTTCCACCTGGTAAGCAGATGTGTGCAATGCTTAACATTTCTTATTTTAAAATTTGCACACTATTTGCTGTTTGGCATTGATTTATCATTCATTACATGTTATATATTTGTTTAGTATCCATGATTCATGTGTACATCCACTGTATGGGGTACTTGTGCTTATTGGGGGATTTCACCACTTTATTACAATGACACCTCACATCTGGACTTAATGCAGTACTCCTGTTCACACACATATATATATATATATATATATATATATATATATATATATATATGTTATTTAATAGGTTATACAACATAAAACTGTTTATAAATTCCTTTCCCATGTAAATTGTGATTTTCCTATAGTGATGATCCATTTGGGTATACCTCAATTTTATGTGCAGCTGTGATGGCTTACTGGTTAACTGCTGTGACTATAATGTACAGGGTTCTGGGTTCAAGACCTGCAAGGGATGTTTATTTTGTTGCTGGGCAAAACAGGGGCTTTGAATACAGAGTGATTAAGGCACTTTTAAGCAGTTATAAGCGGGTTTGCATGGGTTTGCACAATGGTAAGCAATACTAACTTCTGGTTACATTTTCTTACACTCAGTTAGCCTCTAAATTGCTTATCCTGTGTAGGAATTGCTTACCCCAACAAAAACAGACTTAAACCAGCTTACTACTGCTTAAAAGTGCTTTCTCCCGCTTACCCCTGCACTAATTTAGAATGAAGTGAAACACGGGTCTTAGGAAAGTAGTAGACTTGGACAGGACACTTCATCCATTTTTTACACTATTTGGTGTATGGCATGGATTTAGCATTCATTACACATTATAACTTTGTTTAGTATCCCTGATTCATGTGTACATATACTTTATGGGGCACTTGTGTTTATCTGTGGATTTTAACACAATATTACAATGACACCTCACATCTGCTCCTAATGCAGTACTCCAGTTCACAAATATATGTTATTTAGTAGGTTATACAGCAAAAAAAAATGTTCATATATTGCTTTCACATGGAAAATGGAATTTACTACAATGAGGATTGAAGCAGGAATGACTGCTCACAAAGCGAATGCTCTGACCATTATACTGTTGCAGTACTGCTTCTACTGCATGTATCTTGTTATTTACCTTCTTGTGCTATACGAGCTACAGTATGCGTAGCTAAGCAATGGGCAAACCTGCACAGCTACAGTTAAATTTAATCTGTTTGATAAAAAAAATAAATTCTACTGTTATTTTCTCTGGGAAGGGACAGGTTTCACTTACTGCTGTGGATTTCTGCATGCATCTGCACATTTGACAGACATTCTAGCGTGTTTCAATTGCTATGAACATAGGGTTTTCCTGGGAAGTGGGGCTTTGACCTTTACAATTGCTGTGGGTGCGTTGTGTCCTGCAACACGAATTATTTTCTATATTTTATGTAATAGTTGCAAAAAAACAGTTATTCTGTATCTGGCACAACTACATGTTATAAGAAACAGAATAAGCAACTAAAATGCTACAAGAATAAGCTTTTGTTTAGGCATAGATGTGAAGTTCTGTCCTTTGTACTGGCTGTGAGTATGTTTTGGCCTGCCAAATCTGACGTTTGTACCACAAATGTCCAACTTTGGGCATTTGAAAAGCTGGCAATCCTACAACCCCCTATGAGTGTTTTCACTCATTGTAATTGGTGAATGGTAATTCTTGAGTGCAGGGGCATGTATATTATGACAGCTCTGCTCTGAGACACACACCCTGCACTCATCTATGCTCCATGTCCGTTTAGGAGCAGAGGAAGCGCGCCTTCATAATGATGCATGGCGCACTGCCATGCTGCTCTTAAACAGTCATTTCCATGCAGGAATATTCTATTCCTGCATGGAAGCTTACTGAATCCCAGGAATTGTCTATTTTGGGGAAACTTCAGAAAATAGTTATGTTGATTCAGATTCTTCTATTATTTTTTTTTTTTGAGAGTAATGAATGTAATTAAGATAATTTTGTTTTTAAACATAAGACTGTTTTTATTCTTCCTTTTGTAAATAGTACTCTTAGGAAGTTTTATGATATTTTGCATAATAACATTCGTAAATGTTTCCATAATTTTAATAAGATAAATTTAAGTTATAACTTAAGTAGAGATCAATGGTTAGCATTTAGGTAATTACAACAGGAACATTATTGAAAAACCTTCTGACAAAGGAAAATGTGTTATCACATCAAGAACATTATATAAATATTTATATACAATATTTATATAATATTGATATTTATGAAAAATTACACATGAATATTATTTGAATGTGATGAATGAATTTAAAAATGTAATTTAAAGTTGTTAGTTTAAATTTGTTTTATTTGAGCAGGATGTCCAAAGATTATCTGTTCATAATGCTAGGATTCTTTGTTTTTATTTTTAGCAATATAGTTTATATAATCCTCCAGGACAACCAATTACTTCAGGCAGTGGAGGTTTTTTAGAAAATGTAAGTGAGTATTTGGATATGATTCACAAATAATTATAACCAGCAGAAATGAAGAAAACAATACTATGGTACATTTTTCCTGATATGTGAATTAATGTACCATTTCCTATGGATTTATTTGAGCATTATGGAACAGATGACTTTGTGTTTTCTTAATGAGATGAACAACAGTTTTATTAATTTAACAGTTTGAGATATTTCTGAATGTGTTTTATTAGTTTAATCTTGTGTTTTGATGTTTGTTCACACTAATATGTTCATATTCTTTCATATGTATGTTAAATCTTATTGTCTATTTTGGGGAAACTTCAGAAAATAGTTATGTTGATTCAGATTCTTCTATTGTTTCTTTTGAGAGTAATGAATGTAATTAAGATAATTTTGTTTTTAAACCTAAGACTGTTTTCATTCTTCGTTTTGTAACTAGTACTCTTGAGAAGTTTTATGATATTTTGCGTAATAATATTTGTAAATGTTTCCATAATTTTAATAAGATAAATTTAAGTTATAACTTAAGTAGAGATCAATGGTTAGCATTTAAATAATTACAACAGGAACATTATTGAAAAACCTTCTGATAAAGGAAAATGTGTTATCACATCAAGAACATTATATAAATATTTATATGCAATATTTGAATAATATTGATATTTATGAAACATTACAAATGAGTATTATTTGAATGTGATGAATAAATTTAAAAATGTAATTTAAAGTTGTTAGTTTAAATTTGTTTTATTTGAGCAGGATGCCCAAAGATTATCTATTCATAATGCTAGGATTCTTTGTTTTTAACAAAAGAGTTTATATAATCCTCCAGGACAACCAATTACTTCAGGCAGTGGAGGTTTTTTTTAGAAAAAGTAAGTGAGTATTTGGATAGGATTCTATTAGTGTTTGCAAAAAAAAATCATCTTATGTTTGAGATTTCAGACTTTAATAAAACTGAGAAAATACAATGGAAGGAATATAATGTTTTGGTATCCATGGATGTGGAGAGATTATGCATGAATATTAAACATCAATATGGGTTAGAAGCAGTTTTATATTTTAAAGGCTTTATTGTGAATTCAGTTTGTTTTGGATTTAATACATTTTTGTTTGTTAAATATTTTTTTAAGTTTGGTGGACATTAGCATAGGGAAACACAGGGTACTGTGATTGGGGGCATCACTTGTCCCTAATTTTGCAAAGCTTTTTCTGGGTTTATTTGAATTAGAGTTTATTATTTTTTGATATACTGATAATGTATTATTTATTTGTAAAAATGTATTTGAAGTAATACATTTTGTATTAATTTTGTGATATAATTGAGAACATGCATATTGATTGTTTAGTCATACAATTAAATGCATAAATATTGTTTATACTATGTTTTAAGATGAACCTATCCCATGCTTTTTGTATGTGGAAATAGTTGTCATCCTAACCATGTGATGTCATTACTTCATAAAAGTGAATTTTTTAGAACTTTAAAAATTTGTTGTAAAAAAGTCTAAGTTTCTGTTAAAATATTGCTACTTAGTTGATTTATTTTTAAAGAGATGCTATCCAGTAGATATAGTTAAATTTGCTTATTTGGAAGTCAGTGAAAAAAGGAAGGAAATGTTAAACAAGAAATGTAATATTCATAGTGAAAAATCGCAATAGAATAATTAAATGTAGTATTGGTATATATTTTGTAACAGTGTATACATTGTTTTCAGTAATTTTTGGCTTTTTGCTAAGACTGCATTGGTCTAATTTTGCT
>NC_056744.1:248321685-248414185 GCF_019279795.1 Protopterus annectens
AAACAATGCACTCAATCAACATTTTATTAGGAAAAATGGAGGAATTCATTAAACAGGCTCACAACTAAATCATTTAAGAGGGTATAGATATTGAATATTACAGATAAAAATAAATAAAATGGACAGGGCTTATACAAACTGCTCAGTGAATGCAAAAGTTTGTTTATTGACTCACTAAAGGAGTGTTTTACATAAGGATAATGAGTCAAAGAAGAGTTAGAAAAAAAACACATGTATTAGTGTACATGCATCATACTGATCACCTGGGTTGTGGCCATAGTAACAGAAGCCACATCTAAAGATATGGATAAATTCAGGCTATGTGGGCATATTTATAGTTGTAAATAGAGCTATACAGGTAAAAAGATATATAAAAAAGATGTATAACAACTATAGCAGGTGACATAATAATTGATATCAATAGCATGAAAGATTTTAGCTATTCAGAACACAGTTCTGCAAATAAGTTTTGAAATTCATTCAAATGATACAGCCATCACAACTTTCTCTACTTACATTAACATACTGAGATACAGACAAATGATATTCAGAATCACATCTGCTGAGGAAGCTTTCCAACATATGATAAATTAAGTAAAATAGGTGCTCTAGAATGTCAACAACTTTTACATTATAGTCTATAACAAAAAATGAAAGAAAAAATATGATAATGGTGAGAAAAGTGTTAAACTAACTAAAAGAGATTGGTCACACACTGAATAAAAGGTCTACTTACCATAACAATAGATGTTCAAATAGATCACAATAGAGCAATGATGCTGACAGATGGAGATGTATCCTGTCAAGGAGAGCATATAGCTGGCCAGTATGCCATAACCTAGGTGATCCTTCCTTTTGCTCCACATGTCCAACCTAATACCTAGATATGAGGCCCATGTGCTGGACCTTAAAGTATGTATGAACATGGAAATCAGAGAGCTTTGTTGCCACAGGTATGCAATAACACTAGTTACAAAGAGGATAGACTCAGGTACAATAAAATATGGATGGGGAAAGAAAGACAAGTAAGCAATTCCACATTAGCCTAAAGGAAAAAAGGAAGAAGAAAAAAAGGGAGATGGAGGTAAGGTACGTACACTACAACAGTGATCTATTCAAACATCTAGTGCTATGCTGAATTCTTAAACAACTGCTCTGTGTTCATCATTAGATCATTATTTTCAGTAATGGAGATAGATGGGACAGTTCCCAATGCTTTTGGGTAGACTGGGATGGGGGTAATGAAAACCATACTGGAATCCAGTAACCTGTGATGCATGTGGCAAGCCTAGTCCTAGGTCTAGAAAAAGTATCAGTTGTATAATGGTTGGTAAAAGAATAAATGGAAGACCAAGTAGTGAGCTTTATTGATTTTGGAGCCAATCCCCTTAAAGAAGGTACAGTTCTTAAACAATGAACTTTAACATGTCATTGCAAGAATTTTTCATGGAAAGAGTAGTAGAAAGAAATAGGATGAGTAAACTGTCTGGAAATTGTCTGTTTGGGTACTGGGAAATCCTGATTTTTATCCTCAAAGGAAAAATAAAAATGATAATATTTTTTAATCTATTTGGTCTCTTCCAGGAAAAAAATCGACTGCATGCGTACATCCAAGAGATGCAGGATTTGTTTCCTTAGTTTGAGAGTTGGGAAAATGCAGGGAGGCCAATAGTCAGATTCAAAGACATTTCAGTAATTATCTTTGGCATGCAGGACAGATTAGTTTTAAGGAAAAACTTGTATTTTTGAAAAATAAGAAAAGGTGAAATAGACATAAGGGCTTGCAACTCTGTGTCCTTTGGGTCTATATCATATCCTCGACCATTCAGAATGTCATTGACACATATATTGAATGACCACTTCAGCAAACGGCCACATCATCGATTTCTTTCCAAGGAAAATAAATCGGTTGGCCATTGTTTTACATCTGTCCTTTTCCCCACTGTAGTGTGATCTCAGAGTTAGTATATTTAGTTAGGGGGGTGGGGGGGCACAGCCACCCTCATTGCAGGGTCTGGGTGTGAAACCCCACACTTTATAGTGTTTGTTGTTTTGTGTCTTGTGTGTTTGGCCTACTGATTTCTTTCCCTTGGAAAGAAATCGATGATGTGGCCATTTGCTGAAGTGGCAGTTCGACACATATGTGTCGATGAAGATGTTGTTGACATTCTGAACAGTCATGGTTATAATATAGACCTGTGTCCTTTTTAGCAGTGGTTACAATTATGAGGAGAAAAAGTTTTCCTTGTACAGTATTTAAGAAAGCAGCAGAATAGGTCAACATTTGTTAAAGTGAGTTTTTTGGGAATATAATTCAAATTTCCTGGGGCACCTGATGTGAAGAAAGTCTTTTAAGAACTGTTTGACATCAAAGCATGAAGAAAGAGATGAATTTAAGGGCAGATGGGTTGGAATGCCAAACAAATGTACCTTAATATAAATATATGATAAGCTAGAATAAAGCAGTTTACATGGATATTTGGGGATAAAGGGAACCTGTTCTCCTTAGGGGCCCAGTCCTCTTTTCTGGCACCAAACAGAAAATATTTTCCATTTTGAAAAGTAAGATTTTCTAGTTGCAGGGCTAATTGCCTCCTTTATTACTTGTAGTATATTCTCTGAATAAAGATGCCTATAATGAGTTAAAATGTTATCATTCTTTCCATGAGATTTAGAGTCTTCAGATTAGAATGAATTAGAGAACACTTCTACTATATGAGCCAGTCCATCCTATGGAGTAATGTGTGGTGAATGCCCTTGGTTATGTGGAAGAGAAAGAAGGCTCAATGTTTTCTGGGACAAAAGGGATCACCGTATTTTGGAATTGTCTGTCTTAATTTTCAGGATGACATTTTGGAAAAGAGAAAATGGCGGAAGCATACAGAAATTTCCCTTTTCATAGGAAAAAGAATGTGCCTGTTCAACAGGCTTCCTTGCAAGATGTTCAGAGCAAAATCTTCTAAGATGATGATTAAGATGAGGCAGAAAGATCAGTTTTTGGTGTAATCAACTGCTGGACAATTTTTAGGAAGACCTCTTTGTTCGATTTTTTTCTTTTTGAGGGTCTGCCCTTTTTTTGATCAGGTAATCTGCTAAGCTGTTCTATTTTGATGGAATGTAAATGTATTGCAGAAAAAGATTTTGATGAATAGCAATATCCTAAGCAATCCCTGCTAATCTGCCAAGGTGGTTAATATTTTGTGTGCCCCATTTTGTGGATGTATCTCATGACATTGGGAGGTGGTACAGAGACTGAAAGGGAAGAATCAATGCCTTTACTTTTGTTAAAGTTGAAATATCCTATTCTGTTATTTTTTGTCTTAAGACCCTGGACTTTGAAATAATTTGTTTGAAGATTCTTCCCAAACACTATAGGATGCAGTTGCTGAGACATTTTACAGAGGAAAAAAATGGTTTGGCTTATTTTGAGTGATCTACCAATTCTGTTATTTCTTCACAAATGGCAAGAGAGGAATCAAAAATGAGAGAATATGTGCTGTGGCCAGAGAGACTTTAGGTACCACTGAATCTTACTCATGTCCAGTCTGGCAAATGAAATCATTTGTATGGTGGATGTCACGCATCCCATCTCTGTCAAAATCTTGCTGAGGTCACGGAAAGGTTTGTCAGGGATAGAAGGTAATTTGTTAAGAACTGAATCTTGTCTAAAGGAAGAAAGGCCATCATAAGGAGTATGTTGAAATAGCAAACTAGAATCACTAGAGATTGGGAAGGAAGAAGATTGGCCTTGTTGAAGTTCAGAGTGAAGTTGGGCACTGAACTGTAAGTCCTGGAGAATTTCATGAATAGAAGTGTCTTGAATCAGAAAGTCAGTCAGATAAGGATATATTTAGATATCTTGGAGTCAGCAATATGGTATGATAAGGGGTGTAAATGGTGTGAGCACATTTGGAGCAGTGAGAAGCCCAAAAGGCAAAGCAGTAAACTGAAAGTTTAATCCCAAAGCACATATTCTAAAAAAATGTCTGTGCTGTGAATGTCTACAGTCATGAATGGTAATAAGAAAAGCATTTCGAAGAATCAAAGGGAAAATATTTTGAAGTGTTAACAACGTAAATTTTGGAATAATCAAGGTAGAGAGATACTGAACTGGTCACTGAATGCCTTCTTTTGTTGGGACTAGTAGAAACTTGGAATATAAGCCTTTTCTTTTTTGATGTGGAGGAACAGATTCTATTACTTTCTTGTTTAGGTGGTCAGCAATGATACGATAAACCAAAGCTGTAGGTTTGCATGTGCTTGTGGAATTGTAAGTTGAACAGGAAGAGAATCTCAATGAAGTGTGTACCATTTTTGAATGATTTGAAAAAGCCAGGTATCTGTCATTATATTTTTTGAAGAGGGGAACTGGAAAGTCTAAGAGAAAATTAATTCAGAGGTTTAGAAGGAGGGAGGCTAAGGTGGAGGGTGGTGAGACAGGGATAGTCAAGAGCTGGAACGTTTCTTTGAAAAGAGTCCTTGGGCACCTTAAAAATTACCCCTGGATTTAGCAAGCTCTGCATGGAGTACAGGAATAGTTCAAGAGCTGCTGCACGCAATATGGCCAAGTAGCGATCCAGCATCAAGTTCCCGGACGTGCACAAGCGCTCCTTCACTATTCCTGCACTAACACCACTGCTATATGCTAATTACCTCATTTGCTGGTGAAAACCATGCAAATGAGGTGAATTAGCGATCCAGGAAGCAGGCAGGCGTCTGTGCAGGAATAGTGTAACCTGCAGAAATGTATTCAGTTTAAAAACAAATACATTACTACAATTTACAAAATGGAGGCATAACAGCTTGAAAGAAAGCATGTACGCAATGTAGTAGGCATGCCAATGGCCAAATATATGGCAATTGGCATGAAAAATAGTTGCAATTTTATAAAAAACAAGTTTTTTTTTTGGCCGATCTCAGCTGTTTAAGCGTAAGGCAGCGCTGGGCAAATGGGATCGCTATGAAAATAATAAAAAAGGGGGAAATAAGCTTTTATACCCAAATCAGCATTTTGCCATAATAGTCAATGGCATGCATAAGACAACAATACCAGAGAATAGTGGATGCTAAGGGGGAAGGCTCAGTGTGAGTGGGATAACTATGAATTAGCATTCTGATTTATGTAAATGAGGGGACTGATACTGAATCACGGATTTTCTTTCAGTGTTAGCTTGAACCCAACCGTGTAGGTGCAGCAACACCGTTGTATAAGTGTAAGAGGTGGATGACCTCATAAGGGGTTGTGCCATGCATGCTGTAAGCTTATTGGAGCTCTGTGACCCGTGTTTGCCCTTAGCTAAGCAAAGCTAAGGAAGGGGGTGTGTCTCACATTGTTGAGCACTATTTTCCCTGCTTAAACGGGTGTGTGCACCATGCACTGGGTTTTAAACAAAAAAATAATAAAAAAAAAAACAGGAAATAACAGCACTGTTCACATCTGAGCAGTGAGTATGCGCGGCATGCCTCGGGACTTAAACGCAAAGGCAATGGGAAGGGAAAACAGCAGTAGGAAGGCAATCAAGGAGAACTAGCATAGCTGGCAGGTGAAATGTATCAGAATCAGCCAATTACACAGGCAGCAGCCCAGCACACTACTATAAACTATGCAAACACCTTTCAGTCTGTTTTTTTCCCACAAATTCTACACCACATGGGTACACAGATGGGGAAATTTTACCTAACAAAACTAACAAAATATTAGGGGCTGCTGTCGCTCTTTTACATCAATATGTGCAAGAGGCTGAGGGTGGTGAGGATGTGCATGCTGACAACCATACCACAGTGAGGAGAAGGAGAAAAGTGTACATACACAGGGTAACCTAGTAGGGACTACGTGAGCTGGAGATAGTGGAGCGCTATAGGGTGGAGAGGGAAATTCTACAGCAAATTGTTGAGCTGTGCCGGCCCCACCTCACACACAGAACCAGCAGAGGAGAATCCATCCCAGTTGATAGCAAGGTATGTGTAAGTAGGCTTAAGAATACTACCCACAGGTATCTTCCAAAGGGCAACTAGGGATATCATGGGGATCTCACAGGCATCAGCATCCAGGGTACTCCACCAGTTCCTGGATGCCATGTCAGTACATGCCAGTCAGCACATATATTTCCTCAACACCCGTAAGACATTGACCAGCAATATGCATCTCTTCCACCAAATAGCAGAATACCCTGAGATAGTGGATGCTATAGACTGCATGCACATACATATCAAAGCACCACCCGGTGAGCGGGGAAGGGTCTACATAAACCACAAGGGTTTCCACTCCATCAACTGTCAGGTCATGTGCGATGTCCAGGGCATTTTCTTGAATGTGTGTGCTGGCAGCCCTGGAAGCTATCACACAGCTGTATCAGTCATTTGCCAGTGGGGACATCCTATATGGCCACCTAGTGGGGGATGCAGGCTATGCACTGGAGCCGTGGCTGATGACACCCCTCTGAAATGCACACACACCTGAACAAGAACTCCATAATTAGGCACACGCACAAACCAGAATCATTACAGAGCATGTGTTTGGCATGCTCAAGTCACGGTTCCGCTGCCTGGACCTATCTGGTGGAGCCTTGCAGTACTCTCCAGCTACATGTAAACAAACGTTCATAGTATGTACCATGCTGCACAATATGATCCAGTGGAAACAGCTGCAGCAGGAACAGCATGGGGCAAGGCCACACAGCCCCCCACCATTGCCAAGGCCATCACAGGCACACATTGACTCGGAGGAGGAGCTACCTGAGCCTGCCCATGTAGGCAGAAGGATGCATGCTCAGTATACCCAGGTCTTGGCAAAGAGGCAACACATAGCACATACACTGACATGGTATGGTAGGGACCCAGGGAATGACACCTATCTCTGACTCGCACATACAGTAAAAGGGATGCCAAACATGATACTACCTGTGCTTTACCATTTATAGGGAGTGTACTATGTGCATCCAACACAGTCAGACCTCCAGCATCGTCCTCATTACTGGCCCAGCCACATGGTAAGTCACTCCTCCTAGCAATTACTGAATGGAGTAGTAATTTTTGATAGTTGTATCTATGGTATGAATGTGAGCATGCAAGGGAATTGGGTGGCTGAATGGGATGGCAGCAGATAGTGGCCACCTATATGGGCAGCATGAAATCCATAACAAATACGGGTGTCAACATACTACACAGTACTAAAAAAGGTGACATATCCCACCACAGTACATGTGGTGACCCAAATAACTGTGGGTGTCCATAGGACACACACACATGCATGTCAGTGGGGCTCACATACCACCAACCACCCTCAGCCAGAAGGACAGGTGTAGATGACCATAAAGAAAGGCTGGGCTAAGACCTCCAAATGATGGCAATGGTGAACAGCCCCCTCCAGACCTACACAGACAGACTACAACAGGTCTGGCAGTTTTATGTTAGTTCTGAATGGTAAGAAGTCTGAAATTGATATGTAGGTCAATAAAACCTAAGATTAGTACTTTAATGATATGCCTCCAGTCTTCAGGATAGGTCAGAATAAAATATGAAATGAAAGCCAGCAGAGTACCTGAAATACCAGTACAGTCATAGCAAATGTTTAAAGTCATCAGGTGTGCCCCCCCCCCCCCACAATCCTATGTAGAAATGCTGGAACGGCTACAACAGTGAGCAGTCCAGTGCTGTACAAGGTGTATATTCTAAATGTAATTTATAGGGGTGATAACCTCGGAAGCATCCTGTCAGCATTTTTTCTCTTATTGCCTCCATCCTCAAATGGTGCCCTTGCCATATTTGGAGTCAGAGGCATCAGTTCTGCTGTTTAAGACAATCAGATTTGGAGGGAGCGTACTCGCATGTTATCACAAACTGTAAGAAAAAGTAGCCCTCTACGCACTGCTATATCCAGTTTAGCAGATTATCTGCGTTCTATTAATCTGTCTGCATTTACTTATATGTTGCAGTTTGTTTTTCAGTGGTCAGATGATTGCAGTCTGCAAATTTAGGAGGCTGTGCTTTGTACTACGATTAAGACAAGCTTCGTTTGTAGTCTTACTGCTGGGACCTTTTGTGGTTGCTAAATTTTCATGTATATTTTGTTTATAAAGAATATATATTTTGTAGTATATTTTATTATCTCTTTATTTTTTCAAGATATTACCTGTCACATTTCAAACTGCTTTACATACCACATTGTTGTAACCATTGCCTACACCTAACACTAAAGATGTTACCACTTCTTTTCCTCTCTCCTCTGCTATTTACACTAACATAAGTCACATCTTATCAAACCCCCCTGCAATTCTCCCCTTACCCACCACTCGGAACTTACATCCCTCCCAAAATCTATCCAGGTCCTACCACACTCCTTTATCCCCACACTCACTGCACTCTACCACACTATTTTTTCTTTAAAACTAAATTACTCCCCTCATCAAAACAAATCCCAATCTTAAAATCCAAATTTCTGTATCCTCTCCCTCAACCTAACTCTTTATTCTCTATCCTGACAACACTCTTCCTTTCAGGCGATATACACCCCAACCCTGGTCCTAATAACCAACTCTTATATTCCAACTCCTCCACTCCATCTACTATCACTGCTACTTCTTCCCCCCACACTTCTAGCAATCCCACTCTCACTAGTACCTCCCCATCCACTCTCACTTCTACACACAGAACCAAAAGACTAAAATTCTTCTCCCTTAACATCCAGAGCATCTGCAACAAAGTGCCTGAACTCCATGCACCCATGCAACACTCTACCCCCACATCTTAACTCTCTCTGAAACCTGGCTAAAACCCCACATCCTCAACTCAGAGATCTGCCCCCCCTGGTTTCAATATCTACAGACTGGACAGACCTAGCAAAAAGGGAGGTGGTGTCTCCATTCTCTTTTCTGACTCTCTTAATATCTTACCACTTACAATTACCACTCCCACCTTCCACCCTGCAGAGCTACTCATAGTAACCTATCATCTCAACAACTACCAAAAAATGGCCATAGCCTCAATCTATATCACACCAGGGAATAATATCACCATCCTTGAAGACATCTTATCTTGGTGTTTTCTTCACATCCCCTTTGAAACTATCATACTTGGGGATGTAAATACAGACTGGAACTCAGTTAACTCTACTACACCGTCTCATAGTCTCAACCTACATGGTTTTACTCAGCTTGTCTCCTCCCCTACCAGCCTTGGCAAAAACACTCCAATTCTATCCTAGACTGGATTCTCTTAAATTCTCCTAATTTGTACCACCAGCCAGGTACACTATCTGACTCCATCAGTGACCACCTACCTATCCACATTACTAGATACTCACCCAGCCTTACTAGTACTCACCTCTTAAAATACATTTGCAACCAAACAAAATTCAATACCACTTTCTTCAACAAAACTCTCTCAAATATTAACTGGTCCTGCCTATACTCTCTACCTTTAAGTGATGCAGTTAGCTACTTCAACCAGACATTCCTAAACATACTCAACTCTCTTGCCCCCATCAGGAAAATACAAGTCAAAGCTAAACATGCCTCCTGACTAGCCAAAGAAACCTTCCACCTTATGTATAAAAGAGATGCCACTTGGAAACAATATCTGAAAAGCAAATCTCCTGCCCTCCTACAATCGTATAGGAAACTTAGAAACCTTACAAAAAAAAAAGAGTCAACCAGGACAAAATAAAGTTTTACCTGTCTGACCAATCTCTGCAAACTACTAACCCTCAGAAGTTCTGATCAACCATAGAAATTCTTCTTAACCCTGGCTCACCCACAAACCCCAACCATTTTCCCAATCAATCTCCCTCAGATACCGCCATCCATTTAAATCACTACTTCATTGATACCATTTCTAAACTAGTACCTAACACCTCTAATAACCCCAACCCCACCTCTAATTCCACTTCTAGTTCTGTCACTTCAATTACCAGACCCACACCTTTTTCACATTCCCAATCTGACTACACTAACCTCTCAGACCCCTTCATGCTCAAACCTGTCTCTAGACTGTTAGTTATATTAAAACTCTCCTCAGTAAACTCAAACCTTGTTGTCCCACCCCTGATAACCTACCTCCCCTATTCCCTTAAACTTGCTGCTAACTTTATTGCCCTTCCTATCACCATTCTAATCAACCGATCAGTCCAAGAATCCACTGTCCCTTCTATTTGGAAGGAATACTTCACTATCTCAATACATAAAGGTGGTAACTCCACAGAACCATCTAACTTCCGTCCCATTGCTATTCTTTCTCCCCTGTCCAAAATTCTTGAAAAGTGTATCCGTTCTCAACTGCTTTCCCACCTTACTCAAAACAATATTTTAACCAAAACCAAGCATGGTTTCAGGCCCAAACACAGTACTAACACTGCACTCTTATCCTTCTCTCATACTGTAGCTGAGGCCAGAGACAATAAAAACTTGTGTCCTGCCTCTTCTTAGATCTCTTAAAGGCTTTCAATACTGTCTCTCACAACCTTCTACTTCATAAACTTTCTCAGCTGAGCATTTCCATCCCCACTCTAAATTGCTTCTCAAGTTACCTGTCCAGTCACCTACAAGCAGTTAAATGGCAAAATTCCTTCTCACCCTTTCTGCCAGTTCAGACCGGTGTTCCTCAAGGTTCAATTATTGGTCCCCTCCTTTTCAACCTCTTCACCAATGAGCCACACACTTCCAGCAACCTCTCCTCTATAATACAGTATGCAGATGATTCAACTCTGATCTCCACTTCTGACTCTATCAATAACCTCCACCATATCATCCATTCTTCATTTCACTCTATTGAGAAGTGGCTCTCCAATAATCAACATATCCTGAACCCCTCTAAAACTAAGCTCTTACTATTCCTACCTAAAACTCTAGCCCACCAGAAATCCACCTTTCTCATATCATCTTTAAATGGCACCATCATAACACCAGACTTACACACTAAACTCATAGGTGTCATCATGGATGACCAGCTCAAACTAGACCTCCACATACTTCATTCTATAAAGAAAACACAACAAAAACTGGGCATGCTATACAGAAACAGCAAATTCCTGACCCCCAACTCAAAACTACTGCTAGCCCAATCCTATCTCCTCCCCACCCTCCTCTATGGCTCCCCTCTATTTTCCAATCTACAAAATAACCTGCTGGGAAAACTAGACCAAACCTATAAAAAAAATTGCTAGATTTGTCACCAGCAGCCCCTATAAATCCCATCACTGCTCCGCTCTCATAAAACTACATTGGCTCAAATTCCCGCACCTTCTGACCAAATGTCAGCTGATCCAAGCTTTCATAATTCTTAATTCAAACTCTGACTGTCCATCTCTGTCCAACCTGATCTCCTGGTAACCCCCTCCCTGATCCCTGCACAGCTCTGATAAACTCTTACTACAAGTCTATAAACCCAACAAGAACATAGGTAAAATACTCTATAAACAGTCCATCTTCCTTACCTGGAACAATTTTCCACTCCATATTAGAAGTCATACCTCCCTTCCTAACTTCAAACATGACCTGATAGTGTACCTCCATAACAACCCTATATGTACCTGTTATCATCCTACTTAACCCCTCCCTCTCCACATACCCACTTTGCCACTAAGTCTGATCTATAAGACCTTTTTCCTCTTTCTATAATTTTTTTTATCCAACTGCTCTTCTTTCTGTACCCTTCCTCTAGTTCACTACATTCCCCCTCTGCTACTACCTTCTTTTGCACCATTCCCTTTTCTGACCTACGGTCCCTTGTGCAGTCACCCCTCTCTACTTTTTACTCTCACTCTACTTTCCCTCAATTCTGAAGCCCCTGCACTTACACATTTCTTCTTCTAGCCACTAATCTAGTTGTACCTTGTTTCTTTTCATTATATTACTTACAACCTTAACTTCCTTCCTGCTTACCTGCTGGATTTATTATTGTTGTTTCTCCTGTTACAACCTATTACTACACTTTTTGTATATATAGCTATGTACTATTCCACTGACTACATTATGTTCTTCTTATCCATTGTATCCATAAGATTGTTTTGCTGTTTAATATTGTTAATTTGTCTCTATTTGTATGTATTTGTATGTCTGTTTGGAGCTTTTCCCCTCGAGCCTCCACTGAAAAAGGGTAAATTCTTACCCAGCTGGACCAACCCGGTTAACAAATGCAAGATAAATAAATAAATAAACATGTATGTGTGAGGAGTAATATCAGTGGAGCACAGATTGCCCAAGCTGGATCAATCTACAGGATAGATTGTTGCATGTGTACAATATGCAGGGGTCTGTGTGTTAGGCTGTTGTGTGTTCAATATTGTCTGGAAGTGGTCAGCATGTAGGCATCAAGGGTTGTGTCTCAGTGGCCTATGGGGAGTACTGTGGTTGACAGGGCCATGTTCTGAAAACTGCAGTGCCAACCACAATGCTTCTCAGCAATGCCCATGTCAGCAGTCATCCATACTCACTGTCCAGATGTCAATATCTGTCACCGTTTGAAAGATAGACATGCCATGAATGTGGGCCCATACATACACACAGTACACAAGTGGAAGTACCCTAGACAGAATGCATATAATCTGTCAGCTGCACACAACTTTGGAATTGTACATACAGGTTAGCAGCACATTCATTGTCTGTGTAGTATGGAATACTGGTGTAGTCTGGCCAATCACTGGCAGACCACAAAAGGCAAAGTTATGAAGTAATGAGAGACTGCCTATGTCCCTGCACAAGGCAGCATAAGGGGAATGTCCCAGGTACATCTGTGAGTCAGTTGCAATTAACTCCCATATCACACATGCACTCAGCTCACCCCACCATCAGCCACAGAAATATCATAGGTCATATCCTTGCTGTTGGGAAAGAGTACAGTATGACCCCCACTTCTGTATGGGAATACCCACAGAATGCAGCATGCTGAAATGGTGTCCTATGCAGGTGTGTCCCTAGTTGTAAGCAGCACCCTGCCTGCATCCAGACCAATGGATCACTATGGACAGGAAGTATTGCCAGTAACACCTCACACACTTACCCTGTCACCCCAGGGGAATCCACTGGCTCACAGTCTGGGAATGTAGGATAGGCAGAATGCACTGGCCTGCTACAGATGGCGTGTATCACTAACAAGTGGCCTACAGTCCTCTGTCAAAGGCCTGTGGCTCACCCTTAGTGCCAGTGTATGGTATCTTATGGGGTCCTAACTAAGAACCTAACACAGTCAACTCAAATGCAAGGCCATGTTGACAAATCCCAGTAGCATGCCCCTCGTGTCCTACTGCAAGAACTGTGGACCAATCCATAAATACCGCTGGGATGAAAGGCCAACTATAGGGATACTTCTCTGGTATCACTCTCATAATGTTAGGAAGAGAATAGAATAACAGAGTTATATGCCAGGTGTAGAAGCATGGATCTCATGGAGTGTGTCAAGTCTGAAACTCTGATGAGTGCCCATACTACCCCTGCTTGCAAACCCATTAATGGGTGGCTACAAACCTGCTCATAAACCACAATGTGATATATGAGCCCTGCCTCTGTGTATCCTGGGTGATTCTGTACAGCTGAGAGGTATGGCCACAGCAGGATATGGTCATTCTGTTAAGTCAGTATATGTACAAGAAGGGGATCCTCAGCCACCATACCACCAAGGTGCTAGACCATTTACACAGACCCATCAGCAAGTGTCTGTAGCTACCTCTCCAAAATGGCAGGAGTGTGCAAAAATGTGTAGGCTGCAGCCCACAATACTGGACTCAGCTTCATTAATCTTGTATTTCCTGGTACATAACTGTGAGCAAATCATTATATCTGTCAGTAGTTGACATAATACATCACAGAATAAAACATATGTAATACATATGTCTGAACATTTCTGCTAACACCAACCATGTAACACAAGCAGCACAGACAGCAATAGTTACAGTATCCCCCTATCTTTCACCCATTTTGACTCCATATTGTCAACCTGTCTACAGATATCCTGCAGAAACAGTTTGCTAGCTGTAGGTTTATAACACCAAACCCTGGACTGGAGTACAACCCTACTTGGAATGGATTCACACACACAGTACAGAAGGTCATACTGGGCATGCTCCTACACTTAATGAAGCCCATGTCATATCTGTCATTTGCAGATGTCTGTGCACACACACCAAATTGTACACCATTTATGCTTCACACACACATTGGATAGGAATACTCACACATATCTAAGGCCAACGGACTATAATATGTGAAACATACACACACAGAGATGTGGGGAAGAGGGAGACAGACAGTGACAGAGAGAATATCATTATGAGGCCTGTCCCACCCACTACACATCCAATTGGTCTATGTCACATGATGTGCTGATGTCAATCACTGTAGACATTCCTTTTGGTAGCCCTCAGACCTATAGTGTCTGTGGTGCATGTGATGGCTATGTAACACAATAGTAGAAATAAGTATTCATGTAGCATTTGTAAACTCAGTTCTGTCAAATGTAAAGATGTGTGTGACTGAGTGTGTGTGTGTGTGTGTGTGTGTGTGTGTGTGTGTGTGTGTGTGTGTGTGTGTGTGTGTGTGTGTGTGTGTGTGTGTGTGTGTGTGTGTGTGTGTGTGTGTGTGTGTGTGTGTGTGTGTGTGTTTCCAGAGGAATGATTTATGGCCCATTCACACACACTGCACTTCCCATTGCCCATGTTAGCACTACTGCTGATGTCAGTCACCTTGAAATAACCCTTTGGTCAAATCTCAGCCTTATAAGTTCTGTGGCACTCGCAATAACTGTGTAATACTGTAGTGTAACAGACAAGTTAGGTAGGAGTTCTAATCCCAGACATGGCAACTGTTAAACTGCAATGAATAATTTAGAGGCCATTCACACTCACTACACCTCCCATTGCCCTACTTTAGCACACTTGCTGTCAGTCATGTTGAAATAACCCATTGGCAAAGTCTTAAGCCATAAGCCTAGTGGCACTTGCTTTAACTGTGTAATGCCCTCATGTAGCAAACAAGTTAGGTAGGAGTTCTAATACTCATCCTGGCAACTTTGAAAATGTGTGTGTTTGTGTGGGAGAGTGTGTGTGTCTTTGTTGACACCTGATTTTATGGACATTCACACTTACTACACTTCCCTTACCCCTCCTTTAACACTGCTGCTGGTGTCACTCGCCTTCATAGATACCTTTGGACAGCTTTCCAACATGTAAGCTCTGTGGCACATGTGATAAATGCTTAACACTGTATTAACAATACCTAGCAAGGTAGGGGTTCAAAACTCAGTACTGGCATGTGTGTGTCATCAGTGTCCTGTGGGGGGGGGGTGTTAGTGTGATTGTGTAATAACAGGATCCATTGTAGGGTGGATTTTCCTGCATTATTATATTGAGGACCTATATGTCCCAACGTCCACATTACAAGGCCAACAGTTGTCAAACACAGCAGAGGTTGGTGTAAACAATCCACAGCCATAAATGCCTACTGCCATATGCAATGACTATGTGACAGTATGGATTAGTGAACAATATAGGAAACCCTTATAATACTCTGAGACCACTCTCCACCCATGGATCATACACAAACATGCTTGGCTCTTTCTCTCTCTCTTTCTTTCTTTCTTTCTTTCCTTATTTATTTTTCTCTGTCTCTGTCTCTCTCTGTCCCTCTGTGGTAGATGTCGAAAAATACATCTGTTTTGCATAGGCAGTAGCTTGACTTTTGTAGGTAACGCTCATGATCAGCTGATGGCCTGTGCACAAATTGGAGTCCCTCACTTGCTAATTTCACATGGAACAGCTGTGGTATCATTCCTGTAGCCAATTGCATGAAAACACACTCCTATAACTAAGCACTTCATGTGAGTGTTGGCCCTTTTCCTTCACTGTGAGCAAGACTTCATGTGGGTGTCTGACAGCATCACAGAGGGTAGCTGGAAATACCTCTTACAACAAACATTGTATATATATATATATATATATATATATATACATACATATTTGTATACATATATGCATATATATATCTACATCCTTTTTTGTGTAAACATGAGTGTTGTATATTTCCTCTCAGATGTATCTTGCCATATTTATCTGATAGGTGTATATTTAGATATAAAAACACGAATGGTTCCACAATATTTTCACTAACAAGTAGTAAACAATTGTAGTAGTCAAATGAGTTGTTCACTACTATTCAGTATGTGTACTGAATGATATATGTGAAAAAGCAACATTCTTACAGCTCAGATGGCTTAGTGGTAAAGTGCTGTGAATATAGTGTACAGGATCCTGGGTGCAAGTCCTGCATGGACTATTTATTTTGTTGCTGGGCATATCAAGATCTGATGGAGACAGGATGATTAAGGCACTTTAAAGTGGCTTTAAGCGGGTTTGCATGGGTTTGAGTGATGGTAAGCAGTGTTAACATACAGTTAAACTAATACATGCTTATACCATGTCTACTTCACTTACCAATGCACAAATCTGCTTAGCATTTACATTTAAGCAATGCTTAAACCTGCTAAGCATAGCCCAGGCCTGATAATCAGTGATCACATTCCAGTCTGATCAAATAGCAGTGTAATGACATCTTTAATAAATGTATTTAATTCCATGTACATAACATGCTTCTATGTGCTGTCATTACAGTAGCAAGGGGTATGAGTAGAGTATACTGTATGGGATACCCGAGTATACATGGGTAGTACCCCAATCTTTGCTCTTTGTATGTATTTCATACTTATCCTAGGCTATATGCAGTCACACTTGCATGTATTGTATCATTATGTTACTACTTTTAACAGTGCTTTTCCATGTAAGAGTTGATTGCAGATTGTAGTACTGGAACAATACACCCCTCCATGCAAAGCTGGGCTCTGAGTACTGATTAACGTGTTCTTGGTGTCTGAGCTGCATTTTTTTTGGTCTCCTTTTGGATATTGATCTGATATGCTGATATTAACTGTAAACTACTATGTTTTTAGGACATGTCTTTGAGGACTGCTGTCATGTAGTAATGGCATACCTATCAGTTTCAGATACCTATCTTTCAAAACATTCATCTTAATGCATAACCTGTTGGCTATCTGCTTTCTGTCTGTCCTCTGTACAGATGTGCAGATGTCAGGTATTCATCTTGGCTGCTTACATGCAATCTCTGATTGACTGACACTGACATATCTGCCCAGCTGTGTTATGAATGCCACAGCTAGGAAACCCCACTCTGTATGCACCACATGCCATGGATACCTCAACCAGACTACCACAGTCAACAGAACATGTTTGGGTACAGGTCCCTAATCCAGACACTGGCCATGTTATGCAATGGCTTTTGCATACATGTCAATTGGAGCACCTCACTGGCCCTCTCCAAGAGAAAACCAGATGAGTGGATGCTGAATGTAACTGTCACCCTTGGGATCACTCAAGTGGCATTACTTGATAGATGGCCTGCTGACAAAGGTCAAGTGGCATGATATCAGTGTACTCACATGCCCTACTCTTCTCATCTCTCCATGGACATTAGCCTGGTACACACATAGGAACACCTGCACCTATTGACCTCAGCACTGACAAATGTGTCTGTGTGCATTACTGAGTATAACAGTGTTTTTTAACTTGTAGTGGAAAATACTCTGAGGGCCTTCTCACCCACTACACTATACTTAGAAAGGGCTGCTGCTGTAATTCACATTAAATGTACCTTGTGACACCCTTCACCCTATGGGCTACCTGGAGATTGCAGTACCAGCATAACACTGTTATACAAATGGGTAGATAGGCATGGGTACCCTCTGAGTCCTGGCAAATGTGAGTATGCATGTGTGTGTGTGTGTGTGTGTGTGTGTGTGTGTGTGTGTGTGTGTGTGTGTGTGTGTGTGTGTGCAATTGTGTGTGTGTGTGTGCATATTTGTAGGAGACAGCATTCAGAGGCCACATTCTCCAAATACACTAAACCTTGCAATACATTATAAGGGATAGTGATGTTGCTCACATTAGGAGAGCCATGACAAAGCCCTTACCCTACTATCCCTGTGGCATGTGCAATAAATTCATATCCCTGTAGTAGCAATAATTAGATAGACAAGGGTTTGTATTGTAGTCCTGGTAAATGTGTGGTTGTGGGTATGTCAGAGCATTATCATGGGTTTCAGTGAGTACAATATCCAATGTGGGGTGGGGGTGCTGGGTATACTGTCTTTACATCATGGTACCCCCAGTACATGTCCCAAGGTCCAATGACAATCTTCAGCCCAGTGATGCATGTGCTGTGTGCAAAAACTCTGTAACAATATGGACGCACTGACAAGATAGTCAGCACTGCTAAACCCAGGTCTGTCAAATGTTTCTATGACTGTATGTGTTTGTCAATGTGTATATGACAGTATGTTATACTATGTATTGTCCATTATCACCCAGTACATCCCCCCATTACCATTCTGTACAAGGCCTGGTGATGTTGTTCACTTTACAGGAAGCTCGAGACACACCTCACCCTACAAGCTCTGTGGTGTGTGCAATTAAAGCCAAACATATTAGTAGCAATAAGTACCTAGGTAGGGGTTCTACTTTCAGTGTTGCCAAGTAAGTGTGTGTGTATGTGAAGGGATCTACTTCAGTTTGCAGAAAATATATTTCCCAGGAGATCATTTGTCCTAGAACTAACTGGCAAAAGGTAACATTTTAAAGCACTCATCTTGTAGAAATTCATTCCATCAAAACTAGTAGTGGATATGTAAATCCCCTCTTCCCCACTGTACAGCTGTACAGCAATACTGGAGTTGGTATATATAGTTGGATGTGGTTGTTGTGGGTACAGCCACCCACATTGGGGTTATTGCTGTGCGTATCCCCCCACCCTGCTTAGTGTACTCTTATACTGTACAGTTTATGTTAAGAGGTTAAGTAGTTGTTAATCACACTATGTGTGGTTCTATGCCACCCCGCACCCTCCAAAGTGGGGGGCTGTGCCCCCCACACCAGCACACCTATGTATCCCAAATCCAGGATTGCACTACATTGGGGAAAAGGACATATGGCCTGCCAGTACCATTTTCAATGAAATTAAATCTGGCGGACTGATTATTTACTGATGTGATGTTTTGGCAACTTGGTCTTGGTGGAACTACATAGGCCAAAATGAGTTCTCTGCAAAATGAAGTACATCCATGTGAATAGTATTCTCTGTGCATTGCATCAACACAAAAGCCTCTGTGAGTGTGTGTGTTATTCACAAATATTTGGTGTGTGCCACCCAGAGCACTTACCATTGTTCACTGTAGAAGAGCTGCTTACATCAGCCACCATGCACTCACCTGTATACACCCCTCAGACCTATCAGCCATGTGGCACATGCAGTAATTGTTACTTGTGTTCAGCTGTACCCAGGATATGACACAGTCAATGTGTTACCACAGTGCCACACCCCTTGTAGGAAAGGACAGCAGACCGACATCCTCCTGAGACACAGACACCTAGAACACAAACAGAATACATTATGGAGACCACAATCAGTCACTGTTAATAACAGCTATAATGCATCATGGCTGAACAGTTACACACCCTGATGTGTAAGCATTAAACATTCCAGCTAACAACTTGTTAAACAGCATTACATTGCTAAACTTTAGAAAATTCACCCTGTGCATCAGAACCATATTAGCATGTCCATGCATCGATGGTATGGATGACAGGGATGTGGCACAGGTATCATCATATACACAGGGTGTGGTGTGGGTTTGCCAGAGGCCTAGGCTGAGCCATTTGGTTGACATCATGTATGTGGGTTGGAGGTCTTTATTAAATGGCCTGTACAGACATGGTGTATGTAGGTATGGAGGTGCCCTAGATGTGTTGGTGATATGTGCATGTTTGTGTGTGTGTGTGTGTGTGTGTGTGTGTGTGTGTGTGTGTGTGTGTGTGTGTGTGTGTGTGTGTGTGTGTGTGTGTGTGTGTGTGTGTATGTGTGTGCGTGTGTGTGCGTGTATGTGTGTGTGTGTGCGTGTATGTGTATGCAGACAGTTCTGCCATGTGCCTGCCCTATATAGAGGTATGTTGGACAGCTGTGGACCGTATATGGCAAGGTGGACAGTTCACTGTGTCTGGCCATGGACACGGGAACTGCGCCTACTAGGGGTTGCATGGGCACTACAGGCAGAAGCCAAGCTACAAGCTATGGTACTCTCCCTTGACGATGACAATTGTCCGCTGGATCCATGTCCCTGTTAGGACCGGCCAGGACCATGTGCACCTAGCCTGCTGCATTGTGATGTGGACAGTACCCCCCTGCAGTGGTGGTGCTGGTACCGCCACTACATGAACAGCCATGAGATGTTGCATGTCCACGTAGACCTCCACCTGTTGGTGTTACTGACCTATATCCACGTGGCTGAAACCCTACTCCCACCATATGCTCTACCACAGACACCACACAGTCGAGGATTCCCACCATCTCACCCAACCATCTATCCATGACCTCTGCAAAATAATGGTGACATCTGCATGATAACAGATGTAATCATGTACAGCAGGAAGAGTAGTCATCTGGATCTTCAGACTATCTCTGGTGTAATGTTCCATACATGACTGTACCTTCATGATGGCCCAAACATGCGTCTGGTGAAATCTACTGTGGCACTTCTGCCAGGTGCATGATGGCCAGCATCCCTCCTATGAGCACCCCTGTACATCTGCCTGTTTAGAACCTCGCCAGTCAACTGGCTCATCTGTGGCCACTGGTGATGGGGTATTTGTGGGCATTGTGACTTTGTCCGGGGATTGGGTGGATAAAAGTCAGATGGCAACCAATGGCCCAGATTCAGCCTCTGACAACCCTGCCTGTGCCTCACTATGCCTATCATCATTGTCAGAGTCTGTATGGACACTAACATCAGTTTGCTTCCAGAATTAACCCTGACCCACCTTGCCACTTGTGAGGGGCAGACATGAAATGTAAATTAAGACCTGTACATTATGGTTTACTTCTACACACACACACACACACACACTTACAGGTGAGGTGGCACAAAGATATTACCCAGACCTTTCATTACCCAACAGTCGACATGCATGAAATATGGCACTCAACAGTATGCACTGCAGCCATTTGTAAACCTTATTACCAACATAATACAGATCTGTGATTCATGAGTTGCGTTAGTAAGTGATGCCCCTTCCCCTGGAACACACTGCACCCATGTACACATTATTGCTCTGCACCTGTACAGCACACTGGCATGTACTGTGCACCATAGCTCACAAATGTACAGACCATTGCTGAATGTGTAGATGTCTGGCAGTTATGTTTGCTCTGTTGCTCATAGCCCCTATGCATTTGTCTGACACATAACTGGGATGATATGAGGACTGATGTCAATAATTAATGCCTGACCTTTGATTTGCAGATCTCATCATCAGCAGTGCATGAACAAAAAAATCCAGTTACACCGACAACCTCCAAAGCTTATTGTGGATATGAGGAGTGTACACACACTTGTTGACATCCCAGCCTCTTCTATGATATGCAGTGGGGCCACAGTCCTGCATTTGTTAATATTACACATACCTGATATGTGACACATGACCTGTGCCCACCAATGCAGTATCAAACAAATGTATTAGTCGTGGAGATGCTGAATGAGATGCATACAATATGTGGGTTGCATATGTGTGCACACCCTTAACACAATGGTTTGTTGAAGCACCTGTTAAGTGAACTACAGCAGTCATTATTTCTGGAAGGGGTATGCTACCATGGCCCATCTTTACTTGGCATTATTTGGTCTGTCTGCCCTACAAAGGTCCCCCAACTCTGCCAGATTGCAAGGTCAGCTCTTGTGCACAGCCCTTGGAGGTCACACAGTGGCTTCACTATTACTGTAGAGTCTGGGTTATGTCTGGTACAATTCATAACCTTGACTGTGTTCAGATACAGCCATTCTTAGCTAGCTTTGGATGTATGTTTCAGTTCACTGTCATGTTGCAAGCTGACACCCCTCCCCATCCTTAGCCTTATTGCAGATGCCAGACAACTATGGGCCACACATGAGTGTTATTTTGCAGTGTTCCAAATTCCAAACACCATGTCTACTGGCCTAATTCCAGCTAATGAACAGTAACCCGAAAGGTGTACACTGGCACCAGCAAGCTAAACATTGGGGATGATGGCCCTGAGGTGGAGTGAGGTGTTGCTTGTGCACCACACATATCTTTATGAATACTGTCTGTAGGTTTGAGCCTTGGTCTTATGACACTATTACACATTGCAACACATGCCTTTGGGAGACTTGATGTTATGCTTATGCTACCTATACAGAGCCCTGGATGATGTTTCATGTGGGACAAATCTTCTGTCTGATTACCCTAACCCATAGGCCACACTTATGCAGAATCCAGGTGATTGCTGACATAGGTACTGCACAGGCAGTACTTGCTAGACATTCTTGCAATTCCCTCAGTGTTGCTGCATGTCTCTGGACAGCCTCCATGACCAGTTTGCAACATGGCTTCTCATCTGTTTTGGATGGGCATTTGTTTATTTTCTACATCACTGTTGTCCCATATTTCATACACCCATAGATGACTGTCTGCACTGTTTGCCATGGTATATGCAATGGTAAGGTAAGGTTACTTTTCCTACTACTGACTGCTACCTTTTGGATATGGGATCCATTTCATGGTTTGTAAGATGTGTGCAAGCCATGGCTGCCTCTGTTGTAGGTGACCCGGCAAATGTCATGGACATACTTCTTGAACAGCAGACCATTACTTTGTGTGACATTGAGAGCCTGTACTTGATGGCATGTGTGTACTCAAGAAGAGTGGATGTTGTCAGTACATCACAAACTGCCTCCACAATATGAGTGTGTGCACACATATGCTTCCAGTGTTTTGTAAGGTTTGTATTCCCCATATTTGTTGTCCTAACATAGGATTCCATATTACACATTTATTGCTCATGTTAGGATCACATTATAAGTTGTAAAAGGTGTGGGATGTGTTATTGTGGTCTTCCATTTATATATCAGGAACAGTTGCCATTGTAATAGTGGTGTATACACTATTGTATCCACTGTATAAGGGTGATGTTTCATACATGTCCCTACTGTAGGCCATTTGTCCCACCATTTTGTTCATCTCTGTCCACACATCTTGCACTGACAGGTTGTGAGGTATACTGCAGGAATCTTACATACCCTTCAGATATGCCACCATGGTGACCACTGTGATGCAGTGCAGTTAACACCAACATAAATGAACATGTACTGCATGCGTTATGGGTAGGTGTGTTAAATGTGTGCATGGCAAATAGCATGGTCTTAACGTGGCCAGTGTATTAGCAAACCTGAACAAAACAACTCCATACTCACCAGCTAAAGGCTGCTGTCCCAGTTGTATACCAGAGGGACCTCAATAGTTGTGTGAGAGAAGTAATGTCAGTAGCCACACCTCTGGCATTGTTAGAGGGTGGAAGCAGCATTTCAACACATCAACAGTACAAACCCCATTACTAGGGATTATGCACATCTGTGCATTACTACATTCCAGCAACAGACTATCTTATCTGACATATGCATATAGATACTTTACAGATAAAAATGAATAAGCAACAGTGTTCTAATAATGTGCATTGTGGCCTTACATGCATGCTCCTCATCCATTGTGTGGGTGGCACCCACCTCCACAATGTTGTCTTCAGCTTGAGGGCTTGTCTAGTGGGTGGGTACCCCAAGGCTGGTGAGGAGCTCCTCAGTATGTGTCAGCAGGGGCTAGATGGCATGACCCCCACCTGTGGATAATGGCAGCAGCATGCTGATGGGCATGGCAGATGAGGTCAGTGCAATGATGCCGCACCTGCTCATAATTTTGGCTGTGCAGGCCGACATCATTTACCCTGTGGATGAGCTCCTTCCACAAGGTGGTCCTCTCCTGCAGATTCTGGGATCTGTGACTGAATAGGATGCTGTGATGATGCATGACATATTGTATGATGGTCTCATTCTCTATGCTGGAAAATGCTGGGAGCCGTGGACGTTGCAAATTACCTGGAAGACATAAACAGGAAAAAAGGTCACAGGATCTGATACGATTGTCCACTTGCACATCAACAGTGGATATTACTTGCAAATAATCCAGACTATACCATAACAGTGTAAGCTATCATGGCTTTGGCATCTTGCATTACACTCCTGGCCCTGACAAGTCTAGTTCCCCCAATGTTGGACACTTAATGGCATAATCCACTATTCTCCATTCATTTTTGTGTAGAGGGATGACAGTGGCCATCTTCCAAGTAGATGATGTGTAGATGGTGGCAAGTTTGTGTTTGACTGTAGTGTGTGATGGATCTGTGAGCACATGCCTGAGTTCATGTACGAGGCAGACTGTGATGTTCTTATGCCCCATGGAGACTTGCTGTTGTTGCCATCAGTTGGCATTATGTACATGCGTACCATTCATGCTGGCAGCAGGGTGATTGATTTGCATATTCCCCTATACAAATGTTGTGGACAGGGTGGGACTGTTCCCACCTAATCTGTCTGATGCAGGTTGCCTGTATCCATGCCATGTGTGTATGAGGTGTGCTTTACCCCCAATACAGGTTAAATTGTGTTACTGCCTCTGAAACTGACTATGTATGTGGAGACATTGTTGCAATTGGCCTTGGTGGTGTGGATATGTCTCATTTATAGTCATAGTCATCCTTACAAGAAGTCACCTGTTAACCTTCATACTTGATCAGATAGAGGTGGACTTGCTTCCAAGTTGTGGTGTGCACCTATGTATCCCTGTACAGCCACTATAGCAACCTATTATGTGCTTTGTGTATTGCTGCTGTCCACCAAGGGGGATTACTCTATCATTGGTGGAGGCTGGTTGTACAGGTCAGGTACTGCTGATTCCATATAGCTACAGTGGATATAAAATGTACTCACCCCTGTTACAATGCCTGGTAGTTGTGCAATTGAAAAATGACCCCACAAAAGCTCATGTCAACACAATCCCCACCTGTAATGTTACATATAGCCTGCTCAATTCAATAGAAAACATAATCTGTCCTGTGAAAGCATATGGGAAATAATACTCAGTACAGTAAGCCAGTTGAATGTGTGTGCATACTGTTAAACTGATATGTTGTGTAAACACCTGCTGAGATGATTACATCATACATTTGTCTTGGTTTGTACTCTAACATCACGTCACATCTTCACTTGGCAATGGTTGCTCACCTTCCATGAAACAGCTGTGTTTCCTTTTCAATAGAATTGTACAGGTTATGGGTCATATTTGAGGTGAGAAACATTTTGAAATGACTTTCTGTGGTCTCATTGGCATACAGCACACAAACCTGGCATTCCAACAGGGCTGTGTACATGTTGGCTATCCAGTGTATATGGGTGTTGATATATCTGTTAGTGGTAGGCATGGACAGTGAGTCATAACACAGTTGTACACTTCTCTGATTACTACCTGATAATCATGCCTACTGTAGTACCCATATCAGTGTCATGGCAATGCAACAATCAGTAGCTGTACACATTTTATTTTGTTGTATGCATTGATATTACACTCATGTGCAACATGCACAACCTAGTTTCCGAACTGCTTGTGACCCATGTTATTACTTTTGTGCCTTTCAGCTGAACATACGTATACATACACATGTTCAGGGGATACCTGGTATAAATTTGTGATCTATGTCAGTATAGCAGACTGTATTTACAGTCTTGCAGCTCAATCATACGTCTCAACCTGTTATACCAGGACTACTGGGGAATGGTCTACATCAATGGGTGACAACAGGGAAATCAATACTGATAACGTATTAATATAGCTGACATAACACAAGTATATGTGTATGTGACTACAGATATCAGTCACAACTGTGAATATTGTCCGGCAGAACACTGTACAGGTGAATGTTATTAATTCAATATATCGCATGCAGTTTAAAACACACATCTGCAGCAGTACTTTACTATGCACATGCCCTATATAGGTATCTTAGATTTACAATACAAACATGTATAATACTCATATTCACAGGTAACAAATGAATATGGGCAACATCCCATTAACTGGCCTAGCAGTGGCATAGTCATGACTGTTTGACAGGCACTCTAGTGTTGCCATATTTGAGTTGTCCTTTCCCAGGGTGAGTCAGGCTCATCAGCTGTGACCTGACCTATCCACCTCTTTAAGCATCACATATGGACAAAGCCTAACATTAGGGGGGATATACAAGGGCAGATCTTAAATATGCCTGTTACAAACTTATGAAGTTTTTAGCACAATACATTTAGCATTACCATGACTGTTCTGAAGCTGGTGGGGTCTGAAACTCAAGAGTTTGTCATTACTTCATGATTTCCATCTCCAGCTATTTGCCTGACTAATACAGATGTTAGAAGGAGCAGACCAAACACTATGATGGGTAAATCTTGACATTCTGTGAAGATCTGCACAGTTGACAGGTATGGCCCACTGCAGACAGAGCCAGATGCTATGTCCATAGCAGTTGTTCAGCAGGACTTCATTACAGCAACTCTTGATGGCACATACAAATCTTTCAAAATCATCTATCCCATTATTACAGACCAAGTACTACATTCAGTTAAATGCTTACATGTTTCACATACCTGTTTTATTATTATGCTCTCTTCTGTGTTCCAGTTTTTTTAGTATTATTTTTGTTATTTATTTTCCCCTCTCTCTCTCTCTTCATATATATATATATATATATATATATATATAGTAGAAACCACCAAGCCCCAAATTATGTAGAATCCACAAAGTGACGAGCCGTGGTAGTGCACGTTCCAAGAATAAATGTGTGTACCAATCCAGGCAAAGATGAAGTGCTTACAAAGTCCTGCCAAAGCACTTTCGTACATCAAAGGCTACAAGCTCATTACCAACCACTTGTCGGAATAAAGATAGATATAGTAGCTGCAACAGTCTATTTAGACCAACCTCAGTGTACCTTGTGTTTAGGCTGTAGTCCACTATCAAACCATGAATACTTCTAGGCGAGCTGCTTCCTTATACACATCCAATCTCCATAAGAGACAAACACATAACACCCCCCCCTCCCCCCCCCCTCCCCGTCCTTTTATATGTCTCACATCGATAGTTTTTCTCACCATATCCTTTGTATACATGGTTTTAATTATTGATTTTATCTTCAGTAGGTTAATATCTTATATTTGTTATAGATCCAGATATATTAGTAGACACTTGTTGTCCCACCCAGATACATTTATTTCATAGAGTGATTGTTTATCATAGCACTTTATTTTGTCTTCCCTTCCCTCACACCATAATGGTTTTATATCAGCATTTTGAACATGCAGTTGGTTCTGACGTTAATATGGACGCTGCTTTTTTGCATGTGTCATGTACATTATTCGAATTTGACCTTTTGGATTTGTATATGAGAAGAGCTATTTTGATGTGCTTTGTCGCCTAGACATTATGTTAGCTTGAGTATGTCATTCGTAAGAAGTTTTAATCTAAGTGTGATCTGTACAACACGTTGGCTTCGTAACAATGGTGTTATGTGTTGTTAAAATGAAGTTTCTTTGAGTCCTATTTGTATTTATAACATTGCTATTATGAATTATTTGATTTTATATTATCATTTGATTTTATTATTGCACTGTCACTTTAAATGCTTTAGCACAGCATACCAGGAAGTTAGTAGGAGTGACTTCCTGCTATGTATTTTAAAATTGGCTCTTACAGAGCATTGTTGTTTGTCTGATGAAGCGGCTCTGTATTGCCGTGAAAGCGCCACACATGAATAAAGAAGGTTGAACCGAATGGTTTTTCTTTTACTGATGCTGGATTTGTACAAGGAAGCAGTCTGCTAACAGTTTATATGGTATAACAGAGTTTAAGGAACCGAATGGTGTTTGTCTCTTATGGAGATTGGATGTGTATAAGGAAGCAGCTCGCCTAGAAGTATTCATGGTTTGATAGTGGACTACAGCCTAAACACAAGGTACACTGAGGTTGGTCTAAATAGACTGTTGCAGCTACTATATCTATCTTTATTCCGACAAGTGGTTGGTAATGAGCTTGTAGCCTTTGATGTACGAAAGTGCTTTGGCAGGACTTTGTAAGCACTTCATCTTTGCCTGGATTGGTACACACATTTATTCTTGGAACGTGCACTACCACGGCTCGTCACTTTGTGGATTCTACATATATATATATATATATATATATATATATATATATATACACACACACACACACACACACACATATATATATATATATATATATATATATATATATATATATATATATATATATATATATATATATATATATATATATATATATATATATATCCACTACAGGGATCAAGCTGGTTTGAATAGGTTGCAGCATGGCTTTTGTAGATGATGCTCATGATCAGGTAATGGCCTCTGCACCAGTTGGTGTTCACCACTTGCTAATTGCATGCAGGCAGCTGTGTAGTTCTTCCAATAACCAATGTCATAGCAACCCACTGCTATGAATGACTACATCATGTGGGTGCTGTCCCTTTACATTGCCTGTATGGAAGACATCCTTCATGTGTGGGGGCAGCAGTGGTACAGACAGCATGTCAGAATAACTCTTACAACAAGACTTTTGGACACAAGCCAACTACATGTTTGTATAAGGTTCCAGACCTAGGGACATAATGTGAGGGCTACATCTGGACAACATATGTGACCCTGTACAGTCAAGAGGTCAGTGTATAAAGAACACTGTTATATGCCCTTGTAAGACATTTTGTTGGGGGAGGCGTATTAAATGTTTTTAACCTAGGCTGTTAGAACATGTGAGGGATATTACTAAGAAGAAACATAAAGGTATATGGCTGTACATTTTCATACATTTCATCATGGGGACAGTGGTGTGTTGGAGCTTACTGTTTTGCACACAATTCTGTTTGTCAATGTGATAATACAGTTTGAAGTTAAGCATTGTTATGTAAAGGATCTATTTACATTGTAACAATTGATAGTTCCCCATAGGGGGTTAACTACAGATTGTAATTGGAGGCTGTGGAACTAAATCTGTAATTAAGTGTTGATTGATTCTTGTCTTCTAGGCAAATGTGTTTTTTACTCTTGTACTACTTGGAGACTTTGGCCAAGACAGCAGAGTATCTTATTTTTTTTTTTGCGGATTATTGTATCATATGTTTCCTTTGATAGTTGCATTAATCAGTTATTTTGTATTTCAAACACCTAAATGCTATAAGAAATGGCATAACGAACTTAAATATTTACATTACTTATTACCTTGATACGGCACTCTTATAGATAGCACCCCAAAAAGGCAAACCCCCATTTCTCGGTCACCCACGTCCCCCGGAATCTCTTTTAAAGTTTTTTTGTCTAGTCCTTCTAGCATGTCGAGGGATCAGTTGCTAGTGTCCTCTCCTGCTCAGCTGGTGAACCTGGGAATATTGAGGCAATGTTTCAATTGCCTCATGTACACAGACAACCCTCTCCTCCTCCCACAAAACACAAATACATGCGAGAGATGCAACTATACGGCCAAACTGGAGGCTGAGCTCTCTCAACATAGGACTGGCAAGACCAGTCAGGAGGAGAAGGTTACCACACACACTATAGACCCAGTCTCACATAGTACCATCACAACCTCAAATCATACACATAAACACACAAAGACATACTCGGCGGCTCTGATCAAAAATCTACCAAAACAGCAGAGGCCACCAAAGCAGACACACAAACAACCACCACCTCAGAACACAACACCTGCAACACATAGACCTCACAGTCAGAGTGTCAAACAGTCACAGCCCTTAAGGCCAAACACAATGCCAGACACACTAGTCATTGGTGACTCCATAGTCAGACACACTGACGTCCCGCTCACCAGACTGAGTAAGGAGAAGGTCACAGTAAGCTGCCTGTCTGGCGCTAGAATCCGCCACATAATGCAAGCACTCAGGTCTCTCAACAGCAGGTACAAATACGACTCAGTCATTGTCCACGCTGGTGTACACGACCTGAGACGTACCTCCTTGGACTACATGAAAAGAGACATTGAGGAGCTCTCTGATTATGTAGCCCAGGCAGGTATGACCCTGACCTTGAGCAGTATCCTACCTTCACCAAGAATGATGCCACAATACAGAGATAAGATGATCAGCTTTAACAATTGGCTTAAACTCTGGTGTCATTCAAAGGGGATCCAATGTCTGTCTGCCTGGGATGACATGCTGGACAAGCCACGCTGCTTCAAGGGACGGCTTGCACCTGTCACCCTGGGATTCCGGATATTGGCAAAGGCTCTTGCCACCCCATAGTGCCTTTTTAGGCAAGGCTCAAATTCTAAACCTACCACCCTAGAACACAAAAAGGAAAAAACTAAGGGTAATGCTGCTCAATGCCAGAAGTCTAAATCTCAAAATGCACGCACTCGAGGCCCTTCTCAGTATGGAGAACATCGATGTCTGTGCAGTGACAGAAACCTGGTTCAAGGCTCCTGAGAGCACCCCAGCACTATCAGGTTTTACCTCTTATCATGCCCGCCCCAAAATCCGGACAATACCAAGAAAGGAGGGGGGGTATCCATATTCATCAAGGACACCCACGCCTCAAGACTGGTGACAATGCACGATGCATCGGAGACCATCCAGGTGCAATTAACCATAGGCAAGACTGCTCTGCAAATTGTAGCATGTTACAGGCCACCCTCACAAACTCAGGAACCTCACATGGCCTTCCTGAAAACACTAGAGGGGATAAATGTATCACCAAACACCATCATACTAGGTGACTTCAATTACCCTAATATAGACTGGGAACACTACTCAAGCCCAAACACCCTAGCCCAAAAGTTCCTGGAATTCATAAACTCAAATGCCATGGAACAACTAGTCACCATCCCCACAAGAGGAGAAAACATACTTGATCTCATCATCACGAACATGGGAGCACAATGTTCAACACCGAAGTATACCCCTCACTGGTGAGATCAGATCACAAACTAATCTCGCTGGAGGTCCTCATCCCACCCCCACCTGAAATAAAAAAGACCACAGTAAAGAACTTCTAGAAAGCCGACTTCACACTTCTAAAGACTAGTGTGGTCTCCTTTAAGGCCCCGAGCCGGGAAAACAGTACTCAAGCCGCTGAATCACTTACAAATGCCTTCTACCAGCACCTGCAGGACTGCATGGATAAGGCAATCCCAAGCAAAACAAAGACTCTTTGTACCAAAGGCAAGCGTCCAGTCTGGTGGACCCCAGCCATAAACAAACTCTACAACAAAAGGAGGAAGCTACTACAAGATAGAGCAAAATCCTTAAAAGGTAAGACACCCTTGATCACTATAAGTAAAAAACTAAGAGCTCTCATAAAATCATCCAAAGCAAATTTTGAGAGAAAAATAGCTAAAGACTCAAAAGACAATCATAAGGCCTTCTTTAGCTATGTTAGAAACCTGGGAGGAAACTCCCAGATATGCTCAGAACTAGTTCAAAATGATGTGAAGATTACTGATCCTACAGACATTGCCAACATACTGGCTGACAGGTTCAGTGCAAACTTCTCCTCCCCCAAAGGAGAGATATCTATACCAAGCGATTGCAGCCCCCAAACATCTCCAACGCCCAAGTGAGAACTGCTCTCTCCAAAGCAAAAACACAGCATCCATGGGACCTGATGGTGTCCCCGGCTGTGTGCTCCACGAACTCAACGAGGAATTAAACCCACAGCTAGGACAGCTGTTTAATCATAGTCTTACCTCTGGATACGCACCCAGGAAGTGGCGCACTGCAACTGTGGTCCCACTTCACAAAGGCAGTGCCTCCACCGACCCTGGAAATTACCGCCCATTAGCTTGACAAGCCTTATCTGCAAAGCCATGGAGAGGATCATAATGGACCTCATAAATAAAGACATAGGGAATTTGCAGACTTTGGATCCATCCCAGTTTGGCTTTTCAAAGGCAGATCATGCCTTCTAAACTTGGTTGACTTTTTTGAAACAGTCACCAAAGCCATTGATGAGGGAAAGGCAGTCCATACAGCCTACCTCGATCTGGCGAAGGCCTTCGATACAATACCCCACTCGGGTATCATTGAAAAACTCATCAGCTTAAATGTTAACCCATACATCACAAGATGGGTTGCAAACTGGCTGAGTGACAGAACCCACAGGGTCAGAGTTGCTGGCGCCATGTCAGACTCAAAGCCTGTCACAAGTGGTGTACCACAGGGCTCAGTCCTGGGCCCACTCTTGTTTGGCATCTACTTTTCCAAGTACAAGCAAACACAGGAGGGTTATGGCTGACAAAGTTTGCAGATGACTGCAAACTGGGCCATAGTAGAAAACACATCTGACACAGATATCCTTCAGAAGGGTCTCACAGAAACGGATAACTGGTGCCAGAGCCATGGCCTAAAGTTAAATGCCAAAAATGCATAGTCATACCCTTCGGGAAAAACAGGGTTACCCCTAGCTACCAAATAGGTGGCAATCCACTGAGCACAGAAGAAGTTATCAGGGACCTGGGGACCCAGGTTGATAGTAGTCTGTCATTCGACACCCATGTAGCTAAAGTAGTTAGGAAGACCTTCTACATTGCCCACCTTATCATGAAGGGATTCTCATCTAGATCAAGGGAGGTCATAGTCTCCCTATACTCATCACTCATCAGACCAATGATTGAGTACAATGCCCCATTCGGAATGTATCTGACCCAACACTTGCAGCAGCTGGAGAGGCCACAAAGTTCCTCACCAAAAGGATAAAGGGTCTCAAACATCTGTCCTATGCTGCCCGACTGAAAGAACTCCAGCTCTATTCAGTCGCCACCGCTTGCTCAGAGGTGACCTTTGCCTAACATACAAGGCCATGTCAAACCCAGATTTGATGAATATGCTTCACCTCAAAAATCTAGATCCGTCAGAGCCACAAGGGTGGGAGACTTAAACCTCGACACGGCTATTAATAGGACGTGCTGGAGGGATAGATTCATCACCCAAAGACTCCCTATGCTGTGGAATAAAATCCCGGTATATGTGAGGCAGAGCACCTCGCTGGCCTTGTTCAAGAGAAATCTTGACCAATGGATGGGAGATTGCAGATATACCCCAGGGATTACCTCAGTGTCACTGCTCAACAGAGGCACAGCAAAATAATGGGTATAGTTCCCCATACTAAAGGGGTGGCGTAAGCCACAAAACTATGGGCTAGGCTTCTAAATGCCCTCGGGCAGATAGCCTAGTATGAACCTATGAACCTAATAGTACACAAATAAACATTTATATTTATGCAAAATGTGTGGTGTTGTATCCTTTGCATTGCGTGTGGGTATATGTTTTAATGGAATAGTTCTCATTTCTATGAAATAATCAGACTGGCCATTTGAAAAGATGGCAACTGTAGGAATAATGGTTGTTTTATATTCTGTGCACTCTCTCTCTCTCTATATATATATATATCTTTATATATAGCTATATATATATATATATATATATATATATATATATAGCTATATATATATATATATATATATATATATATATATATATATATATATATATATATATATATATATATATATATATATGTATATATATATATGTGTGTGTGTGTGTGTGTGTGTGTGTGTATATATGTGTATATATATATATATATATATATATATATATATATATATATATATGTATATATTATTTGAATGTTTAGTGCTTCCACATTGTACATTGCCTATGGCAGACTGAATGTTCTGCATGATATGTTAGAGAAATCATCCCAACATCTTTCAGCTCAGATGGCATATTGGTTAACTGATCCTGGGTTCAGGACTTGCAAGGGCTGATTATTTTGTTGCTGGGCAGAACAAGGGCTGTTGGATACAGAGTGATTGAGGCACTTTTAAGCAGTTGTAAGCAGGTTTGTGTGGGATTGCATGGTGGTAAGCAATGCTAACTTCTGATTAACTATGACTATACACAGTGAGCCTTACAAAGTGCTTAATCTGTGTAGGCATCACTTAGCACAGTGCAAACAGTCTTACTCCCACTTACTACTGCTTACTCCTGCTTACCACCGTGTTAATTTCTTTAAAAGAAAATAAAAAAGGGGTGATAGGACAGTGGCGAAAAAGGGGACACAAACAGGGTAAAACATTATGAAAGATAGCTAGGGATGTGCATGATGGATGTAGGGAAGGTCCATAGCTGTCAATTTATTCTACAGCAACAGCTGTGCATATATACGGAATTTGGAGGTACATTTGAACACTCAAACCCCTGAGAAAGAGAGGTGAGGACAACAATAATGTGTTGTGAAGCCAGTTAGAGAAGATTACATGTGTCCAGTGGACAAGTGTACGAAATAGACAGCTATGTATGGGGCAAAATTTGTTTGGGGGAAAAGTTTTTTTTTTTTTTTTTTTTTTTTAGGTGAGAGTGGGGTGTTGGGGAAGGATAGTAGGTATATTTGGAGAGGTAGGTTGGGTAGGAAGACAGACAAGACAGCATACAGGGGTGGTATATGACACATGTAGTGTTGGACGAAGAGGGCTGTTTGGTAATTGGAAGCCCACGAGCCCCGAAATTGATACATTTGGACTGAGGTCTCCATCCATGGGCAGTCCCCACTGCACCCTCATGGCCCTGAAGGTGGCTGTGCTGGGGACTGAGCAGGAGGGGCAGGTTGACCCTCTAATTGTGCCATGCAGCCCTCAAGCTGGCATAAGCAGATCTTTAAATTCCTTGCGGAGCTCTCTATGCACCAGATGCTGGACCTGGCTTCAGTTGACAGGATCCTGTCCACACCAGCATATGGGGGGATGAGCCCCATCCCCTAAGGCAGTTTCACCCAAAGGTGGTGCAGAACCAGCAGATGAGGAAGTCCTGGAGTGGGTCCCAGACATGCTGTGGCCTGGTGCCACAGCCAGATGTGGCGGGAGAGGCAGATCTGCTGTGATCAGCCTTCCCTGATGTGCTATGGTGTTGCAGTTTTAGAGCATATGTTGGTTAGTAATGGTAAACAAATTTGAGGATTAGTTATAACAACATGCATGAGGATTCCCATTAACCCAAATTAAAAGATTTGGAACATTTGCATAGCCACCAGCACGCATGCATATATGGAACCACAGTGGGCATTACACCAGCATGCAGGTTACATTGATAGCAATAAGCTACCAATGATAGTATTTGAACAGGGAACATTAATTGGAATACATTTCAACATTTGTGGAACAACAAGACACATGTCCCAACAGTAGGTTTGGTGGAAAACATGCCCATTCATTTATGTGTTTAGATTATTGGTGAAGATAAGGTGGGGGGTGAGAGAGAGAGAGAGAGATGTCTGTTAACAAATGTAGATTCTTGCAGTGGTCACAGCTTTAATGATCATTGCTCTAATAATACTCTACAGGCATTATTACAACAACTACAGCCTTGGTTTGGGCAGTGGTATGTTTATACACAGTGTAATTACAGCCTTCTAATAGCTACTTTGAACCTTCTCTTACCTGGTAGACATGTGGAGCAAATGTTTGTTAATACTACATGACTGTTTCTACCCATATTCCCATAGTCAGGGTTACATATGTGCACTCACACTGTGTGTGTGTGTGTGTGTGTGTGTGTGTGTGTGTGTGTGTGTGTGTGTGTGTGTGTGTGTGTGTGTGTGTGTGTGTGTGCTACTGACACACTCTGCCTTGATTTCTGTCAGTCACCCTGGTTGTTGTTACCAGGGACCTGTAGCTGTGACAGCATGACACTTTCGAATATTTCTTGGGAGAGACCACTTGGTGTATGCACTTATCTTGCTGTCATTTGCAGCCTTGGGGTTGGACCATGGGTGTTGGACACAGTATAACTACAGCCTTCTTGTAGCTACTTTATACCTTATCTTACCTAGAAGACCTGTGGAGGGAATGTTTGTTAATACTACCTGATTGTTTCTACACAATTTCACAAAATCCTAGTTGAAATTATGCATACAGCTTTCTACTACTCATGGGATTCGAACTGTGGCTGTTTCTGCTAAAAATATACAAGTGTGTGTTTCATCAGAGGGAGCTATTAAGAAACTCCTGTGTCTTCCTTGAATGATTTCTTTCTCATTTTCTCTTTGTTGTATGATCTGACCTTGTAATTACAACATTCTTATACATACATTCCTATAGATATCTTTTCACATGGTACTGTGTGGAAAATAATGGTTAACACAGCATTACTATTCAGATATCAGATCTTGGTGTGCTACATTTGTAATGTCAGTTAATATAGAGGCACTAACTTTGTCAGATGAGACTTGATTGTTTAATGCTTTCAGAGCTATAGCTGCTATGCATAACCTGTACACATTTCAAATCATACCTTACCAGAATAAAGACAACCAGTCCAGCCAGAGTTTTGAATTTTATTGACAGGCACTTAACATTTTTATTAATATATGACCTATATGAGACTATTACTGTAATATTGTCTGCTTTATTCAGTACAAACCATAACCAATTTTAATAATGTCAGGTGATATTCAACCCTTTATATTTATTTGGTATGAATACTACAAGCTAGATTGTTACTCACCAACCTTGCGACACAGCCCTTGCAACCTGCTGCCATGGGTTTCCTGGTTCGCAATCCACTCAGCTTGAGCTGTAATGAAGATAGAGAAACATTTATGCATACCTATCCATCACATACACCGGCTGGACTTTGTTAAACAATTATTGCTATGGATACTTACACACTGCTGGGACATCACCCCCCTGTCTTGCTTCTTGGACCCAACTTAAAATTGTAATGATTTCACATACAAAATGGAAATGGCTTTGGTGAGGCTCAAAACGTGAATGACTATATGCAAGGCGTATGTTCTAACAGCTACACTATTGCACTACTGCTTATGTTGGATGTCTATTGCTATTTAACTTATCATGCTGTTTCAGCTGGGCTAAGCATAGCTAAGCAACGGGCACACCTGCGCAGCTATGCTTAAACTTTATTGCAGATGTGAAAAAAATAAGATATTTATTTGTTGGGGGCTGTGCTTTGCAAATGTTGATGACATATAACTTTTCACAGTATGCCTGGATATTTGCATTATATTCTTTGTCTCTTTTCATAAACTTGTGGCTCTCTGGCACATCATTAAAGATTGAAGTTTGACAGTAATGACAGACATTTGTGTTTTATACTTTATACCCTTAAGAAAATTCATGATAATGCTAAACCTGTTATTCTATCAAATTTCTAAGTTTGTAATGGCAATATTTCAGAGTTGTTCCTTATGGCATTGTCCAGATTTCTTACTCTAATGGGTTGAGAGGTGTAACAAGTGATCTCGCTCTTTTTAAATTTTGGTGTGCAGGGGGCATGTGTATTGTGAGAGTACTGCTCTCAAACACACCCAGTGCACTCGTACACATCCTTGTGTACGTATTACAGCATGTCAATGTGCCTTCATACATATTCATGGAGCACTGCTGTGCTGCACAGGAATGGTTCCTTCCATGCAGGAATAAGTTATTCCTGCACGGACGTTTGCTGAATCCGGGGGTTAGATTTTGGCTTCTTCTGCTACTTCTTTTTAGATCTTTTGACTTCCAGCTAAGTATTCTTTTTGTGATAGAAAGAACCTAGTTATGAATGCTAATTTCTTTGGAATTTTAGAATAGAGGAAAGAACATTTTGTATGAGCCCCTGCAAAATATTACACCTTTCTACATATTTTTTGAAGATCTCAACAGAAGGGAGACCAGAAAGGAAAGGTTAAAGCATTATCCAAAGATGTACCTAAAAGTTTTGCTTTGACATCCTGTGGAAGAGCCTGGAATCTAAACCAGGAAAACCTTCTCAGCACAGAAACAGAGTCAGCAAACCTAAAAGTAGCATCTGCCACATCATATGCACATTTAAGGGAATGACAAGCAACCTGAGAGGCATAAGATATCCTATTCTGAAGTGAAAATTTAGAATCACTGGTGTTCATGTTATCAAAAGGAATAAAGCATGCCTGCTTACTCATGTACTTTGTAGTTAAGAGCATGGAAGGGTAAAGTGACTGAAGTACAGAATTTCTTCTCATATGTGTTCATTGATTGTCTTTCTGTCTTTATCATTAGGTAAGGCATTGGTGGATACAAAAAGTTTAGATGGTTTGTCTGAGTCTGCAGAAATGCAAGGCATGATGTGATATTTTTGTAAATATACTTGTGGCTATGAGGGAGTTTTACAATATCTGCCAAACTTTCTGGATACAGGTAGCTGAGGCTGTAGAGCTATAGAAGCTGAAAGCAAGGTGCCTTCTTAAACTTCTAAAATAAGATGCACAGCAGAAGGCATGGGAACTTCCATATTTAATAGGTTGCATTATTATTTAGAGATTCAAAGATAAGTTTCCCAAACAAATAAAAACATTATTTGGATCGTGTCCATGAAAGCGAGTTCTTCCTCAGATGAAACAGATGATAAATAGTTTTCAGGTTTGGATTTAAACCCCGAAAGAGAGTGCAACTTAAAAGAACAATGACATGAAAGCAAATCCAAAGGTTCTTTATATGTGAAGGGGTGGATGTTGTAGAAGCAAAAAAAAAAAAAATGGCTTCAAAGTCATGAGGGTTTTGAAATCCCCTTAGAAAAATCCTGATATTTCTGTTGAGGATCTCAGGTGATAGTAGGAGATGAAAAATGTTTAGTCTTATGCTTTTTCTTTGTGACGGTTTCTAAAGAGACCATATGTGAAGGGCATGGCCCTGGATATACCTTCATAAAAGAACCAAGGATGTCCTCTTGTGCTAGTATTTGTGGAATACCATCCACTCTCTCAGAGGTCACAGGCCTGGGTTCCCATTTTGTAACCATAATAACCATCTGACCACACAGATTAGATGTGTCAGAAGGCTGCTCCATGCTAGCATCCAAAGGGGTCATGACAGAGGGAAAAGAACCAGAAATCAGACAGTCTGTGGCATTATAAGCACCTTTAATAGAGGTCTCAGACTCCAACCTAGAGACACAAATAGGCACAGCAATGTCTTCTTAGTGTCTTTTGATATTCTTCTTTACGTCTAAGCATATGCACAAAATGGGAGCGTCTGATTTCATAGCAGCTCACACCAGAGCCTATAATAATTTTTTGTCTCTAAATCATTATGGAAGACAAATGACATATGAAGGCTTTTAGTATAAATGCCTGTCAAAATAGAGCATTCCTTGACATTCTGACTGGGTCATAGGCAGAAAAGACAACTGGTATTCTTATTTGTATAAAGAATCTGCCTACCACATAGGTATTTGCTTCTCTTAGATGACATGAACAAATTAAAAAGTTAAAAATATCAAAAATGTGGGAGGATCTCCATCAGTGTACTTAGCTTTCTAGACCAAGCTAAGAATTATATCTTGCTTCCCATTCTGGCAGCAAGACATTTCTGAGTATTTCCATCCACATACATCCGTTAAGTACCAACACATAGTCCTCATGTTTAGGTCTAAGGATGGATGGATGGTGCATGAAGAAGGAATGCCTAAGCTGTGGCATACTGGTGGGATGTTCTATTTCTTTGGCAGAATACATTCGTTAGCACTACTGCAACAGTGATGTAATGATGAACATATAGTATTTGACACAACAGCTGCAGTTTCAAGCCTCACAACATCCCTGGGTGGTTTGTTGTTTCTTCAGTACTACCCACCTTGTCAGGCAGTATTGCTTGCTTTAAAAACAGATTGCTTTTCTCCTTCTCAGTTAAATGCAATGTAATTGTCAGGGAGTCCAATACCTGTGCATTATAAATTATCCAGATATTTTTATTCTTTGTAAAATCCATCACTTGCCTTAGATCCATATTCTTAACCCCAGTTTTTGTCATATTGATATGATTAGCCTTACCCCTTTTCTCATGTTTTGTTACTGTTTCATATAGTTATCAAGGCAGTACAGATCTTGATTCTTTTATAGTCAGCTTGCAGGAACTGTCAGTCCATTCTTATTTTCTGTTTTGAAATGCTTTAGGTATTCATATAGTTAAATCAAACTTTTTAAAGATAATTCTTTTGTAACACATCATAAGATCTACACAATAGCAACATATATCTGATGAACAAACAATAGATTCAGATTTTACTTTTGTTCTGCTACAATACTGAACTAGTACCCTTTTCTCAACATATAAAAGAGATGCTGTTCAGACTGATTTCACCCAGAACTTCTGTAAGATTCACTTCATTCAAATTTCATGAAAGACAGCTTGTCCTAAAAAAGTCAGAGATGATGAAATTTTTAGATAATGGCTTCACTCAAAACTCTGTTTTGTGGGAGTGAATGTACTGCTAGCATGAAAGCAGACACATAACAGATGAATCCTAGTTCTGGAAAAATGACAACAGAACTGTTCTCATGTCCATTTAGAGATTATAAAAAGATAATTTTAAAAAATCTCATGTCTAATATTCATCTCTTTTCACAAGCTCACACTCATTAAGTGAATCTGTTTATTCAGCATCTTTGGCAAAGTTTATTCATATGATCATTACATATCTAGTTCATTGAAGCATACATCTAACAATAAAAGTAGTTAATCCCACCTTAGCAGCCCCATTCATGTATGTGCTGCATATGCCATGCATCCAACATAATCAGTAACTTTATTCCACCTTTTATAAGCTTTGCTTTTATCATTCCCCCATCCTTGAATTTCTTCACAGTTCTTTATCTCTAGTTCTTTGGCTATAGAGTTACACTTTCATATGCCCTCAAGAAGGAAGATGCATATTTAGGTAAACATATAAGCAATGTATTTTTTATTTTAATATCAGAAATATTTATTTAAAATGCATAAATCATGGCCTAAATTGCTGTTTATCTCACTTATAAAACATCTATATCTTTATCTATTTATATAGATATATATACTATGACACTGCAAAAAGCAATTAGCTCAGCAGTTTATTCTTTATGTATATGGAAAAACAAAAGGCTTGATCTTCAGAGTATAACAGTACAGCAATGTTTTATGTTTATGCATGCAAATGATGAACTCCTAGCAAATGGACATAACTCTGATTATGACAATTGCAAATATTTAAGTGATAATGGGTGTCTCGGTCTCACAAAATAACACAGATTGTGAGCATTGCACTAACACAGCATATGCTACGCAGCCAACCCTGACACATAATGTAATATCATATGTTGATACACTAAAGAAACCCTAACCTAAACCTCCTAGACCAGTTAGGATTAAGGCTCTGAAAAAATCAAACATCATAGCACATAATATCTCACCTTCAACAAAAAGTCTCAGTGAGACAAATGGTCTCAGTTCCAGTACACCAGAACACTCCAGAAACAAAAATGCTTTAGTGACTGGTGACTCTGTAGTGGGATACACAGATTCCCCACTTACTAGGCTGGACAAAGACAAGGTGACCATGAGTCGTCTTTTAGGTTCCAGGATCTCAGATATATGAAGGCACCCTAGGACTCTTGCACCCCCAAACAATGTAACAATGATATGGTAGTTGTGTATGTAGGAGTGAAAGACTTGGGGGGGGACCACTGAGGTAGATGCAATGAGACATGTATGAGCTCTATGTGCATGTTACAGATGCAGGCAATATACTAATACTGAGTGGAATCTTCCCTTCTCCATGATTGATGTCTAGGTTCAAAGAAAAGATGATTGGCTTAAACATTTAGCTAATAATTTTGTGTCATTCTAGAGAGCTCCAGCATGTTTCAGTATGGAACAAGATGTCTAACAGTCCTTGCTTTACACCTATTGGTCAAAGTCTTCTGCACACTGGCTAATGCCTTTTTGTCCCTATAGTGTCTTTATTAAGCAACTTTCAGTTAATGAATATTGCAGTGTAGCAAACATATCAGTATCAAAACAGGATCAAGGTCCGCCTGAGGGAAAGGGCAAAAGGAACACAATGAGGAGGTATTAGGATCAAATTTATTCAGTCTCATGGGGTTATAATAAACATTATTGTTACTCATTAGTTGCGTGCAAAGTAATTTTTTAAATGGAGATAAGCTAATCGTGCATTTAATTGCTTCAAATTTCTGATCTCCTATAATTATGCTTCCCCAATTATCCCAATAATTAGAGTATAGTAATAAATTTTCATATTTAATAGCATTGATAGATTTGTATGTGTTGGAGAGTGTTCTCTTCCCACTGTGTAGATTTTCCATAATGTCCAGTAGCCTCTTTAGTTCAGATTCATCAAAAGAAATATCTCTGCTCAAAGAGTGAATGACCTCTCTGATCTGGTGTAATATAACAGTATATTTTTTACTAACCTCCAAGACATCACTCAAATCCTGTAATGATCCCTCTTTATGTTTAAGGATACCCCAAACAGTACAATCCTTAATAAATGGGTAATTTGTTAAGTTTATCATCTTATTGTCCATTTTGATATTGGGATTTAGATGGATAGGTTGGAGCAAACCTAAAACTCTATCTAATTTCAAGGATTTTATTAAATCATGTAAGCTCTTAATTTCTTGCTTTAACATAGCACTTAGTTTGAGATTTCTGAGATTTGCCTGAGCTATGAAAGGAGTGGCTTTGGGGTTAATGTTACTACTGAGCACATGATTATACCATATTCTTATCCAATTCGGAGACCAATGCTCTATGCCCAGAGAGAAATTTGAAATCAATATTAATATGGCAGTGCCTATGATCCTATAACAAAGGTGGAAGTCAGATAAACTTAGGCTTCCCTTCTCTCTGGGATTGATCAAGTTCTGAGTAACTTATCCTAACTGATTTGCGATACCAAATAAATTTGGCGAATACCTTATACATATTTTGAAAAAAATAGTTTGGAATAGTTGCGAATGATGCATTAAAATGATATAATAATATTCGTAGAACATTCATTCTGATTATAGCCACTTTAGCCATTGTGGATAATTTCAGTTGCCTCCATCAATTCAGATCCTGCGTTATCTTTGTCCGTATTTTAACCACATTTTTTTTCAACATGGATTGATGGTTATGTTCATAATAGATCCCTAAGTATTTAATATAGCAATAACCCATATCTGGGTGTGGGTAATGCTGTATTTACCCATGGTTGGTGTCATTTGATCATGAGGGCGAAGCCCAAGTGGTCAAACAAAGACAACCATGGGTTAATCCAGCATTACCCACACCCAGAAGTGGGTTATTGCTATTATTCAATGACATTAAGAAAAAAAATAATTACTTTTCTTAAATAATGGCATTGTATAATGCCTCCTTGCTGCCCTTCCACAGCTGTCTGGTATTCTGCGTCAGTTCTGATGTACTGCGCATGCTTATGCTTACACAGTACATCAGAACTGTGGGCCGAAGCAAGGGAGAAAGCAAGATCTCCGTTGCTTTTTACAAACTGTCTCGCTATGTTAAAAGAGTTTGACATAGTGAGACAGCTTTAAAAAAAGCAACGGAGAATCTCCGGTGTTTTTTTAAAGTTGTCTCGCTATGTTAAACCCTTTTAACATAGTGAGACAGCTTTAAAAAAAGCAACAGAGAAAGCAAGATCTCCGTTGCTTTTTACAAAGTGTCTCGCTATGTTAAACTCATTTAACACAGCGAGACACCTTTAAAAAAAGCAACGGAGATAGGAAGATCTCCGTTTCTTTTTTTAAAGCTGTCTCACTATGTTAAACTCATTTAACTTAGTGAGACAGTGTGTGAAATCAATGGAGATCTTGCGTTCTCCGTTGCTGTAAAAAAAAGAGTTATACTAATGGAAAAAGTCCGGCGACTGGACCTTTTTCCATTAGTATAACTCTGATTTACAACTGATTGGTCAGCATGCACATTTTGGAATATTAATGGGGGGGTCGTTGTATAATTGAGTATACTATTTTAAAAGGAGAGTTTGGGAAGTAGCCTTCTAGATGGCCTGAGGGGTTCATTAGGAAAATATACGATTTTTTGTGGTTAACTTGATAGTTTGCAATTCTTGAGTATTTGTCTAATGATCCTATCATTTTCTTTAAGTCTGTATTAGGGAATTGAAAATAAATGTTAAGATCATCCGCAAATGCAGTCAGCATAATTTTAGAGTTCAAGATTTTAGGAATTGAGTGAAAAGCTTTTTGTGAAATATGGAGAAAAAGGGGCTCAATATATAAGTTAAATAGTAGCGTTTATATCACATTATCGAAAGATGAAAATAGTGAACGCTATTTCATCGGCCCCAAAACATCTAAATATGAAAATATCGAACATTCAGAACAGCATTTTTTTTCCCATGGAAAAATGCGCTGCTCCGAAACACATACACACAACACAAGTACTTCAAACAAACAGCAACCACACACATAAACTTAAATTCCTACAGCTAAAGCTACACTAAACTAAACATACACAATTTCTCTTTGGGCAGGGAGCATTGGTCTCTTGCCTTAACCCAAACCCTAACCCTAAGGTCCATCACTACTCCACACTCACCTAACCCGCGCCCTAACCCTAACTCACTTAAACTGTCCCTAACCCTAAAGTCTGTCACTATCGCACACACGCCTAACCCGTGGCCTAACCCTAACTCACTTAACCTGCCCCTAACTCTAATGTGCAAACAATCACACACTTACCTGAACCCAACCTGTGACTTTCCACCACACCGCTAAGAATAGCAAAGGCACAGAAATGGCCAACCAAATTCTTTCCTGAGGAAAGAATTCGCTGTTCTACAGCATCGCTATTCTTAGTGTTCACTGAATAGTGTTCAATATCAGAACATTCAAAGTTTTAATTCTTCGATGTTCTGATATAGACCCAAATAGTAGCAGTGAAAGCTGGCATCCCTGTCTTGTTCCATTAACTATTTTAATGGGGCTTAATATGGACCTAGTAATGTAAAGATATGTATAGGAGTTGTAATAAGTTGATGAAATCTTTTGGAATCTTAAAATGAGAGAGAGATGTAAATAAAAAATTCTGATCAACTCTGTCAAATGCTTTGCATGCATCTAAAAATAATGCATACCTCAGATTTCTTTCTTTATTAATACATTGAATCATAGATTCTCGGGTTAAAGTATTATCCCATGTATGCCTATCAGTCATAAAACCCGATTGTTCCGGAGAGATGATTGAGGGTATAATTTTTTTAAGTATCTCCGCAAGTAGTGAGGCTAGTATTGTAATGTGTACATTAATCAATGAAATCAGTCTATAACTATGAGGATTAGTTCTAATAATATTATTTCTGGGAATAAAAATCATTTTAGAGGTGTTTATGTTTAAAGCAGTAATGCCATTGAATCTAATATGATTATATACTTTTGCTTTATAGGTCATGCAGAACCCAGCTAATTTTATCTGACTATCCTTCATTTTTTGGAAGGCTGTTAATTTAAGACCCTTTGTAGTCGATAGCATTTTGAAGAAACTCTGTATCAGCAGCATATTTACCAATGAGTGTGGCCAGCTAAAAGTGAACTGCTTTAGATTTTTTAATTCTGCTGATATCAACTGAGTTATTCACTACAGTCCCCTAGAAGGCAAGCGTACTCCTTTTATTAAGTAAACTAGAAATGGGCACAAAAGCAAGTAGCCGACCCAGTTGAATGTATTAAGCTATGAAGTTTGAATGCTCTTTTAGTGTGTCAGCATTGGAGTTTTTTTTTCTCCATTATATAATACCTATTTGTACTAATGAGTTAGTGACTATTCAGTACTATTGATAAATACTGTATGAATCTGTGAAGTTAAATGCTTATTCAGTGTGTTAGTATTGCTGTTTAGTGTAGGGTTTAGTTCCTATTTATGCTAATAAGGTAGAGATTATCCCTTTGCTAATGTAAATTATTATGAGGCAGATATTTACTGTTGTATCTTGGTGTGACTGCCACCTGCCCTACATCATACATCATATATCTGTTCTTGTTACTAGTGGGGTTGCTATTGATACCTGCTCTGATAACTGACATTTTCCAGTAGTACTAATGCATTACATACCATGTACTCTGCCTACTGTTGACTAGTGCTTGCAGTCCTCCTGAGTCTTCAGGCAGGGCCTTAATTAATAATAGGTACCTACACATTTTCTTTTTAATACAATAGCAGTAGTTAGCTGTTTCTATATTTTCTAGCTACCATATTGCTGAGAGAATTAATAAATGTTTGCACTGTTTTTTCTTTTAATTTAAACTCTTAAATATTGCTAGATGCATATAATGTATATCTAACTGCATTTTATTTCTGTCTCTCCCCACTTTGTCCATCTCTCCCTAAAGTACCCTGCTCTCCAACTTGCTGAACCTGCTCTACTCTCCAGAATCCACCCACCTGTTGAGGAAGGACCCCTTCCAAACACCAGCAGTCTCATCTTACTGCCCTCTTTTCTCTGTCACCTCACACCAAAGGAAGCAAGAAAGTACGTGGTGTCCTGAAACCTACTAGTTAAGATCATAATTGTAATTACTGCTTCTGAGGTTATAGAGCATGCCCCAAACCTAAACAGCCAGCAGCCTTTACCCACTATCTATCTTTGAAGACCACCTACTATTCTTTTTTCACCTCCATCATTGTAACCCCCCTTCTTTTTACCTTTAGTATTTCCTTCCTTAGTCCTGGACCAACTAGCTCCCATATAAAATTGCCTTACATAGACTCCCTCTCAAATACTTCACCCTGGAGTTTTAAATGTCAGCACCTACCTATCCTCCCACACTTCACTACCATTGACGTACTTATCTCTGTACTTACCCTCACCTAACTTACCTTCAGTAGTCAGCGCTTGGCTGATTGTTTTTTCTTGGACTACTCCTTCACTTGTCTCTACCCGCTCCATTCGCCCTGCGGGCTCACTCCGCTCCCCTACCCTACCCCCAATTCTCACCCACCCCCAGCACATCTAGATTTATTTTAACCCCATATCACCTGACCACACCACACAGCCTATCATCTTCACTCCTTTCACCTCCAATATCACCTGACCACTCCCAGAATCTAATTATCTCCTTTCCTCCCACCTCCCACATCACCTGACCACTCCCAAAATCCAGTTATCTTCTTTCCTCCCAAACACAACACCTATCCTTCTCTCATCCAATTAAAATTATTAACCAAACACAATGACACATACCATGCTCTCCTTTCTTATATGCCTGCTATGTACCCTCACTGCCCTAACCTACACAACGTCCCCACACACATACATTTCATTACCCCAAACTTCCTACCATACAACACAACCCTTCACACCAACAAAAGACCACAACAGCTTCCCCATATCCCCCTTTCTACTTGAAATTAACAAAATAGTACTCATACTCAACAAGTGCTGTTTAACATCTTTCACTAGAAAGATACCAAACAAACTTTACATAGATATGCTACAAGCAATCAGACGTCATATACTATTAAAGAAATACCTCCTTACCTCTGGTGACATTCACCCGAATCCAGGACCAATCAACATCATACCCCCAAAGAAACACACAACAGACCTACTCATCATAAACCTTAACACTCGCAGTATATCTAACAAAATTACTCATGTACACGCATTCATAACCCACTACTCCCCTGATATACTAACCATAACAGAGACCTGGCTAAATCCCAGCACTAAGACTGAAGAACTTCTCCCTCCAGGATATAACATCATTAGACTAGATAGAATAGGTAAAAAGGGAGGGGGAGTTGCAATTATATACAAAAATATACTTACTATACAACCTCTGCCAACCCCACCACCAAAATTTGACAATGCTGAAATCTTAGGAATTATGCTACAACTTAACAATAAAAAAAGTATCAATATTCTCTGTATTTACATCCCTCCAGGCAATAACATTATTAAAATTGAAGAAATTCTACAATGGACAAAAGACAACCTACCACAAGAGACTATTCTGTTAGGAGACCTAAACACTGATTGGCTAGCCTGCAACTCTAAAATCCCCACTTGCCACATCAACCTGTATGGATTCTCTCAACTTATTCTAGAACCTACAAGAGTAGATAAGAAGTCCCAAAAGAAATCCATATTATACTGGACATTAGTGAACTACCCAGAACAAAACTATCACACAGGTTGTCTACCAGACAGCCTCAGTGACCATCTCCCAACATTCCTGCTACGTAGACGTACTAACATACACAAACCTACTGTCTTTAGACAAGTTAGAAATGATCGCAAGGTTAATCCTCTACATCTTAACACTGCATTAAATAACTGCAACTGGGAACCTCTACATATCCTGAACTTAGACCTAGCAGTTGACTACTTTAATAATATTTTCATTAAGGTCCTTGACAATATAGCACCCATAAGAACTATTAGAGCTAAAGTCCACTCTGCTCCTTGGCTTTCGAACACCACTAGAGCCTTATTAAAATCTAGAGATAAGGCATGGAAAACCTGGAAGAAAGACAACACTAGTCTTTCTAGACAAAACTATCAACATCTTAGAAACCAGGCTACACAGCAAACTAAGTTAGACAAACAAAACTACTACCTAAATATCCAAAACAAATACTCCAACAGCCCACAAAAATTCTGGCATGCAATTAACTCCCTACTAAAACCAGGAAAAAACACCACACCCTCTCCCACCGCAACCTCCACAGATACAATTACCGAAATAGCCTCAAAATTCAACCAACATTTTACCAAATCCATTAACTCATTATCCACTCAACTAGCCAAAAATAACTACACACCCATGCCTACAGCACCAAACAACTCTGCTCCTCTTACCTTCTCACCTATCTCAACCTCTACAATAAAGAAACATCTCTTAAAACTTAAACCCACTACCCTCGCAGCAGATGGGCTACCAGCACATTTCCTAAAAATGGCAGCCAACTCCATAGCCTACCCAGTCTCAATCCTTATCAACCGCTCTATACAGGAGTCATATATCCCTCATCTGTGGAAAGTCTCCTATATCATTCCCCTTCATAAGGAAGGCACCTCCTATGATTTCTCAAATTATCGACCCATTGCTATTCTGTCACCTTTATCAAAGATACTAGAAAATGCATACACTCACAAGTCATGCACTACCTAAACGTAAACAATCTCCTCTCTCCCACACAACATGGCTTTCGCCCTCACCACAGTACAACCACTGCCCTCCTCTCCTTCACAGACCTAGTTAACCAACACAGGAATAACAACAGATTCGTATCAGCCATATTCCTTGACCTTTCCAAAGCATTTGATATGGTCTCTCACTCCATACTAATAGATACCCTCACCTCCCTAGCCTTCACCCCAAACACTATTGCTTGGTTTAAAAGCTACCTATCAGAATGACAACAAGCTGTCCAGTGGCAAGGAGCTTTATCATCTCTGCTCCCAACCACCATTGGTGTACCCCAAGGCTCCATACTTGGACCTCTTCTCTTCTCAATATTTACCAATAACCTATACACAAGTAGCCTGCATGCCTCACTAATCCAGTATGCAGATGATTCCACCCTTATATGCTCAGCTCCATCCCTGACCTCCCTACAGCACCTCACCCAAGAGTCCTTCACCTCAGTAGAAAGATGGATAACTAACATACAACTTATCCTAAATCCTAACAAAACCAAACTACTACTTTTTACCCCAAACAAATCAAAAACAACTCCAGTCTTCTCCATCTCCTCCGCCAATGGTACTATCATCTCTCCCTCTCCTCACACCAAGCTCCTTGGCATTGAAATAGACAACAACCTCCACTTCAACATCCACATCTCTCAAACTATAAACAAGGTGCACAAAAAAATGGGTTCCTTATACAGGCAAAAGAACCTTCTAACTAATCAAGCTAAAGTCACCCTAGCTCAAACCCATCTCCTATCTACACTACTGTATGCAGCCCCAATTCTCACTTACATTAGGAAATCTGACCTAGACAAACTTGAGTCCTGTTATAACAGAATTGCCAAGTTTGCCAAAAACACCCCATTTAGAACCCATTACTGTATACCTCTCAGACAACTTCAATGGCTCGAACTGCCACAGTTGCTACTATATCACCAACTTGTTCTATCATATAACATCCTAAAACAACCCGATAAGATTCCTGCATTAAGGCATCTACTGACCCACCACACTCCAAATTGTCCACTCCACTCAGCCAACAAGTCACTCCTCACTATTATCTCAGCAAATAATACAGCAGGAAAATCTCTCTTTTCACACACTATAGCCAAAACCTGGAATAATCTCCCCCCATCTGTGACTTCTGCAGCTAGCACCACTCTATTCAAAAACTCACTTAAGGCCCATCTCACAAGTTCTTGGCTCTGTCCATGTATCACATAGACCACAATCTGTTACCTTTACAACCAACTTCTATCTGTCTTTTCATGCCCAATAAATATATTTCCTCAAAATATTTTACATGGAAAACATGTACCTAATAAAATCTGACTGTGCTCTTTGCTAACTAAATGTATATACGTAAATTGTTTTTTTTATTATTGCAAATGTCTACTCTTTTGACTTCCGTCTAGAAATTTCTTGTTCAATAGATACTATTGCCTACATATTGTATTATATGCTTATTTTCTGTAATGTGTTATCCTAATGTAACTGGAGCTTTTCTCCCCGGGCCTCCGCTGTAAATGGACCTTGTCCAGTCGGACCTTCCCGGTAAACAAAATTAAAATAAATAAAATAAAAATAAATAAATAAATAAAAGTATAGATGAAAGTTTAAGATTGAATGGATTATAAAAGTCTGTAGTGAAGCCATCTGGACCTGGTGCCCTGCCTAGCTTAAGCTTCTTAATGACTTCTTCAATTTCCTGCTGATTAAATGGAGCTGACAGAAATGTTGCTTGAATATTACTGATCGTAGGGAAATTAAGATTTCCCAAAAATTTCTCAGTCTCAGAAATAGGGGTCTGATGAGCATTTGCTCCATAAATTTCTGAGTAAATTTGCTGAAATATTTCTAAAATATGTGAAACTGAGTTGAATATTTTATCTTGGTAGTGCAATGCAGTTATGCTAGAGACCTCAATTTTATTGTCAATTATTCTCGCCAGTGTTCTGGATGGAGCTAGTGTCCATTTCGAATATTTAACTATGGACCTTAGTTCTTGTAGAGAGTAATTCTGTTGGTGTAACTCAAATAATTATTTGTGTGTTTTCTTTATCTGCTTCTCCGGGTCAGGGTTTTGAGTTAACTGAAATTACCTTTCTAGTTCCTTAAGTGTAATAACTAAATTTCTTTCCTTCTCTTTCCCCACTTTCTTGAAGTAAGTGGCTTTCTGGATTAAGAAGCCTCTGAGAGTCACCTTACAGGGTTCCCATTGAACATCGCATGGGATATCAGTGAATTCAAGATAAGCATCCAGCTCTGTTAGGATGTCATTAATCTCCTTGGTTACTTCCGATTTAAAAAGTAGATTATTGTTAAGGGACCAGTTACAGCTGTTATAACTACTATGTGATTTGACCGACCAGTTTATTTTAATCATAATCTTTGAATGACCTGATAAATATCTGGGTTCCATGTAGTACTTAATCTCACCTCTTGCAAAGATTTCTGAAATTAGAAAAAAGTCCAATCTGGACCATGAGTTGTGACATTTGGAGTAGTTTGTATAGTGGCTGCTCTTATCTAAGTCATCGCCAAATGAGATAGGGTCAAGAAGGTAAAGTCGGAAATCAAGTCCCCCAGGGCAGATGATGCTTGATAGTTGTAAGACTCAGACCTACTGGTGTGATCAAACATAGGGTCAATTACTGAATTCCAATCTCCTCCAAGTATATAGTAATGGTCAGGGTATTTACCAAGGAGATTATGCATTTCCATTATGAAGTTTTGCTGGTTCGAGCAAGGGCTATAAACATTCAGGAACAGGGTTGGCTTTAACATTTGAGGATTCAGTGCTGTGAAATAACACCACCTGCCATTCATGTCAGTCTTGAACTCTATGATAGATTCCTGAAAGGATTTTTTAATTATAATAGCAACACCCTTGGAATTAGTACTATCCCCAGTAGCAATTATAGTTTTGATCCATTTCCTACTTATATCATTCGCCCATTCCTCATCCCCCATATGTGTTTCTTGTATAAAAAAAATATCTGCATCAGATTTAAGTATTAGGTGCAGCAACAACTTTTTCTTGCTCTTGTCTTGTAATCCTCTCACATTCCATGAATTAATTACCCACATCTATGTCTTATGATATGAAATAACTACCACATAGAATGTTATCAAAAGTACATTATACTCGAAAGTGCAAAATTTCAATTTTCCGAGAAACATAAAAGTGTATATTAAGCTAGAATCACTTAACTCTTCCAAAACTATTCCTGTGCCTAACCACTTAACCACCTTAATTGGAAGAGTGTAAAAAAAGAAAAGGGTTACAAAATAGACCAAAAAAATGTCCTCGATTAAAGTTGCAAGAGTGTAACCATCAAAACTTACCATATTGAACCGTTTGTATAATGTCATAAACCGAAAACAAATGTACAATGTAATGTCACTCCCAAGATTTGTCATTCTTTACTCAACACCACACATCCACAGAACTCCAAACTGAATTAATGCCATAATAGAAATAACATAATATTTGAAAGTAACATCCAGAAATAGAACAACTATAAGTGATATCAATCACTATAACCATAATAAACACATTCAGGAGTGTGTAGGTTTCAATATATTTTTATTTTCTATTTTAGAACAGGGTAAACCAGATTTTAGAGGTGGAGAATTTAAAAAAAAATGGAAGATAGAGAAGCCAGATGGCAGATAAGATTACAGGCAGACAAAAAACCTGGCCTTAATGATATAATTAACATCAAATGTTTTTTAAAAAAATCATAGGTTATGTGTTGAGAAATGTTTTTTTTTCATAACATTATTGCATTGTGGTTATGTTCCTTTAAGCTCTGGTTTTAAGTTGTTATTATTTAATTAAGCAATTTGTTTTAATTGCTAATTGATTGCTGTTTGCAGGGGTTGTATTTAAACAGGGTTTTACTATAAGTGTTTTGTTATGTATTGTTCTGAAGAAGTCTTGTGGATGAAAGTGGTGATTAAAGGAAGAATACACTAATCTATTGCTCCTGTGGTCTCTTCTGGTGTGGATTTGGTGTTTGTTTTTGCATATAGAGTTCTACTTCTAAATTTTCAAGTTTCAAAACTTCAACTTTCTTATGGTCAAGACCATAAGATGGAAGTTTTGAAACATCAAACCATTTAAATGGAGATCTCTGTACAGCATGAAAAGGTAAGTTTACTGTTTTCCTCAATGTAGTGTGATCCCCGAGTTGGTATACTTAATTAGCATAGGGTGTGGGGGTGCAGTGGGGCTTGCTTCCCAGCAAAAATGTAAAACAAAAGTTGTTTTTTTTTATTTACATTTTGAAATTTCAAAGCTTCAATCTTATGGTCTCAACCATAAGAAATTTGAAGTTTTGAAACTTCAGAATTTAGAAGTAAACCCACATATATATATATATATATATATATATATATATATATATATAATTACTGTAACCTGGTTTAAATGCCCTCCGTATGAGTTTAGCGTCATCCATGCCTTCAGACCCAATGGCAATTGTGGTGGTACAGCCATATTCATCAGAGACTATTTCATCTCTAGACATATTCTATGTATATTCCCAGAGACCCACAAACTATACTCATTAAACTCCAAGTCACACTAAACAAAATCATCTAACAAATTGTTGACTGTTACAGGACAGCTTCCATGACCCGAAATTCCATGTCATGTTCCTGAATGTCATGGATGAACTCACTATAAAAAAGTACTCCATTATTCTGGAAGATAACTGCACTTCAATTGACTGAAGCCACTACGCCTCCAATGTAGGATATGTTCTTAAGTTTTTAGGCCTAATAAATAAAGGTTTCCATGAACCATATTGCCCTAATAGAAGACAACATTTTTGACTTGGTTGTTACACATGATGTGTTATCATGCATAACTTCCCTAGAAACTTCTTGTTAGATTAAGACAGACCAAGACCTAGTAACATGTTCCCCTTTTGCAATCTAAACCCCCTGAAACCAATATACCAGATTTAAAGGGTCTATATTATATTGAGATCTTAAAATGTCGATTTAGCCATTCGGGAACCTTGGAGTTTGACATTTTCATGTTGAACAAGTGAAACTCGACATTTTAAGATGTCGATATTATAATATAGACCCACTTATAATCTCCTCATATTTTATGATTAAATCTCTAAAAATCATTTATAACAATATCACTTCAGACATTGCCAAAGCAGATAGATTTGCCAAGGAGTTTTATACCCACAAAAATAAATGTATAGAATCAGCAGTTCCATCTCAATCCAAACACCATGGGATATTTAAATGCAAAACACCATAGTGGTCTATCAATGCAAATAAAAATTTAAAAGAGAAAGAAAAAAACTCATTACAGTACACAGTATATTTGGGGACCCCGTACCCTAGGAAAATATTAATAATTTGACTAGGAATTAAAAAAAACACTAGATCTACTAAGGTAGCCCATAAACTCAGGTTGACAAACTGAAGCCAAGGACTATTACCAATTATTCTTTAGTTACATTAGAAAACTAAGAAACAATACTTAACAATGTACAGAACCCATACTAAGTGACACAGTCTATTCAGGCCCATTGGACATTGCCAATTATTTTATCAAATAAATTCAGTGCATATTTTCTTCCTGGGACAGCTATACAGAGTCCATATCTCTCAACCCCCCCCCCCAATATCACAATAGAAAAAGAACTAAAATTGCAGTCCAACACTAATAACATTTCCTCCATGGGAACAGATAACATACCCAGCTATTTGATAAATATAACAAAAAAGTCCTAGACAAACCACTGCATAAGCTATTTACCCTGACCCTGGCTATTGGTTAGTCCCAGAAGTATGGTGTACAGCACTTCATAAAGGTGGCCCTACCACTGTCTCTGAAATTGATATCCTGATGAGTCTCATTTGGAAGGCCATGGAACACATTATAACATATTTGACCATTGACAATAAAAATATTACCAGACTAGGTCCACAACAATTTCATTTTGTAAAAGGCTGATCTTATCTAATGAACCTGGTTAACTTATTTGAGATGGTAACACAAGCTGTTGAAAGTAGTCACGCTGTACACACAACTTCCGTCACTTTGGTCAAGGCATTTGACACCATCATCTATGCTAACATAATTAATAAACTAAATGTATTACAAATAGGTCCCTATGTGGTAAGATAGTGAGCAAACAGGCTAAGGGACAGAACCCATAGGATGTTGTTGGCAGTATCAGAGACCATGAATGTGACACTAGTGGTGTCCACATGGCCTAGTTTTATAACCATTTTTTATACTTACTTATCTAGCATATAGATTAAAAATCAAGACCTATGGCTAGTCAAGTTTGCAGATGACTACAAGCTGGGAGTCATTATCAAATCCTGCTCTGATAAAAAAGCCTCCAAGCAGGAACTTACACTTTATAAATGCCCAGTGTATTGAAACTGGTATTAAATTAAATGCTAAAAAATGCAATGCTTTCTCATCTGATTTACCCATGCAAAAATTAATTCAGGGTTTCTGAAAAGTGCTTCATTTTATGACTTGACATTGCTTTTGATTATTTGCCTGATAGCTTTTAGAAATTCTCAAACCTCAGCTGTGCATCTTATCTTGTAAAGAGGTAATCATGCACATCTTCTTCCAGTCTTAGGAAGATTGCCTCTTTACCATGATTTGATAAGTATGCAATTTTTTGCCACAAATCTCCAAGACTTCCATGATGGGCCATATCTAATCCCAATGAATTGTGCATCTTTACTTTTTTAGACATTTTCCGAGACTGCTTTCTCTATGAGAACACTTAGTTCAGGCTTTTAGTCTTTCTCAGACAGGCTATGTAAATCACATTTTCTTTCTTCATGAATGTTGAACAAAAGCATTCCTTTATTCTCCCTGTTGCTATCTATATGGTTCTACATGTTAGGCTTCATGGTTCTTATGCTTTCTTTCGGTTATTTGTGCCTAAAACAGTTGATCTGCACCTTTGACTGAATTGCCACAGTGTTTTCCACATTCTTGCCCTTTACTTTTCTGACTACCTATTTTTGCACAGTGTTTTAAAACTTTTACTGTTCTCTTTCTTTTCCTTCCCTACTTTCCTATAGTTTTAGAAGCTGTACATTTTCCCTGATATTTTTTCCTTCTTATTTGTGATGTGTTGCTGTGCAGGTTTTTTTTTTTCAGATAAATGCTTCTTGTTTAGTGACGGCCACTTGCAGTACTGACACTTCATTTCTGCAGCATCATTATGCACGTTTGTTAGAGCCTATTTGAGATAAGGCTACAATTTGCCAAACCTTACCTTCCTAAACTTTAGAACCAATAGTTTTTATTGGTTTGACTGTAGTTTTAGGGTTAGTGTCACAAAATTTGGACTGCATTTTTATAGAAAAATATTACTAGCTCAGACAGCTTTTTTTGCCTGCCAAGCAATCAATAGTATTATTTGACCTCCATTCACCTTTGGTCTTCTTCAGTTTGACCTCATCTGAGTGTATCTTCTCCTTATGGTCTTCTAACATTAGCATGAAAGTTGTGGTTTTGTTCTCCGTATAGGTATCAGTATCATTAGTTTATCCAGTAATTCAAGTTGAAAGTCTTGGCTTCACTGGGTATATTTCTCTGCCTCTGTTGCTTGTTTTCCAGTGAAACATTTAGGCTTGTTACTGAGAGTCATGCTTTTCCTCTTAGGCAAGTGATGACACGTGAATAATGGTCTGCTTCTTATTCTTCTGTCTTGGAAGTTCTGCACTATACACACACATTGGTGCAGTCCTACATGTGAGAATCAACATTAGTGATTCTTAGTAAACCCTTTGCTGAGTTGTCAGAGATCTCTGACAGTGGACATGAACTCTGTAGTTTCAGTCAGTGCTGGTTTGTTAGCAGCACCCCCACCCTCTCCCAATTTTATATGCCCTACGTATCATGTATGTTATGAGGTCACCAGTCCTAGGTAAGATTTAATGATATGTATGACCATGGCCTCAACACCATTTACATGTTGATCATCTACCCACAGAAATAGTCACTGCAGTACTTGTCACTTATGCCTCTTTCTGAAAGTAAGGAGCCATGTTGATATACTACCTGGATGATAGCTTTATTCTCTGTGTCACTGTATGTTTTTTTATAGTATGAAGATGGGTTGGGTTCCATAGCCCTGTATGAGCTGAAACATAAAAAATGTAAAATACACAATTAAGACATAAGTGATTGGTAACAAAACAAATATGTGTGAATGTATACATTCATCATGTACAAAATAATTTCAAAATTATATCATATTAGTACACATGGGTAAATACAGAAATCCCTGTCCCTCACTAAAAATAAATAAATAAAGGAAATAAAAAGTGTGCAAGTTATATAAGAAGGCTATAGGTATGTAACTGTGTAGTACATTGCAGCATTAACAAAATCAACATACATTTTTACATTGCAAATGGTTAAAATTGTTGGATGTGCACTTGTGTGGAGAGTAGTCAGTTGTATATCATAGGCTTAAAACATTTTGTGGGCTATAAGCATCAAAACTATGGCTTTGCTACTGAATGATATTGCATTATTTCACAATAACTGTTCAGATGGGCATAGAAATTTTTCATAATGTCATGTTACATTCTTTACAAACAGTTGTAATGGAAAAAAAGTAACTGATGTACCTGCCTATGCCACCAGCAAGAGACAAGTAATGCCAATAGTAAAGCAATGGGTATATTGTGAAATACAATCCATCCGTAAGGTTGAAATACAGCATTAAAAAAAAAAAAACATACCTTTGCATCAAGTCATTTGGAAAGAAGAAACAAGATTTGCAAGCAAATAGCAGCATGGAGCTCTGTGGATCCAAACAGTCTCCCCTACCATAATACATGGTTACCTTGATATAGTGCTGTTTCATCCCTCTGAGCACTGTAAATGCATAGATGAGATGTAAACTCATTTGCATTCAAGAATTCCAAAATCTGCACTAAGTGCAGGGGATGTAAACATGGTGTTAGGACCTAAACAGTTGCATGCACATGCCATATTTCTATAAGGACAACCACTGAGAAGTATTACTTGCTAAGGGCTTCCAAGAGTGAATAATTACTCTGACTGCAGGAACAATCAGTTTTTCATGGTCTGTCCTCTTTAATGTACACTTATCAAAGGTGTGTCAGGGAGAAAAGAATTAACACTAAATTTGGAGATTCCATTGATTGTTAGGTGAACAATATTCTTAACATTGTTATGAATTGTTTATGACAACACTTTACACCTCAGAGTAACAATTCTTTGCTGTTCTAAGGATGTACTTCTTCTCATTGAAACACATATAAAAAGCAATGCAAAAGAGATAGAAAATCATAAATATGAGAATGATGCTCACAAAATAAAGAGATAAAAACAGCTGTAGTGCAGGAAACATTTCTTTTGTAGTCTGTGAGGAAATAGCTTAACTGTCATCCATACAGCTACTGGCATATTACAAAGGACAGCTTTCAGAGCTTTTTTCTGTTACACTTTTTATATGAAATGATACAATCTCACATCTTTATTATTTGTAATCTACTTTTCCTTCTTTCTCTAATATGCCTATGATTGTGGCAACTACTGATGATAATCTCAATTGTGTTAATTTACAGGGCTGATGGTTCAAATCAAGAGAGGGTGCTGTTTTTGTAAGCTTACTGATGTTTAAGTAGCATGTGTTCATGCCCAAAGACAAAACAATAGAGATAAGTTAGAAATGTACATTTTAACTAAATGTTTCACAATGTTTCCTTTACTTTCTCTCTCTCTCTCTCTCTCTCTCTATATATATATATATATATTTGTTTTGTCCCCCCCCCCCCACATTGTTTGTGCACCAGCAACTTACACTACCATTATATCTATTATTCACTAGGTCATATAAATAATATAAATATGGGGAGATTCCTCAAGATTGGAGACATGCACTTATCAAACCTGTCTTTAAGGGAAGGGGAGTAGGACAAACCCATAATCATATAGACCCTTGTCTACTTTCATGTTGTGAAAAAATAATGGAGGAGGTAATACTGGATAAGTTATTGTCAGGATAGGTTGGGACTTGAAACCATATATCAGCATGCATATGTTAAAAATAGATATATTACCACCTGTAACATGATGTTCTATAACAATATAATAATGGCTATGAATGAAAAATTGTGCTGTGATATGATTTGTATAGATTTAACTTCAGCATTTGACAGGGTCATACACAAAACACTGATCAGTAAATTAGTACAACTAGCTATTGATGTACTGTTGATAAGATGAATAGCTGCATGGCTTACAAATAGGACATGGCAAGTGTCACACACCAACTGGACAGGTGAAATCCTTGGTTGCATTCAAGGTGTCCCATAAGCTCTGTCCTAGGCACTTACTTGTTTAGGTTGTATCTTACAGACCTTACTTTTTCATCTGAGGTGTTCTACAATCTATACGCTGACAACCTGAAATTGGGTAAACTGATTACAAGTGTTACAGATAAGGCATGTCTGCAAAATAATTTGACTAAACTGACCATTTGGGCACAGGAGAATAATATGTTGATAAATACATCAAAAACTAAGCATATGAGATTTGGGAGACATAAACTGAAAGGTGCATATTTAATACAGCACACAGTGATTGAAACTGTAGACTCATTTAAGGACCTGGGTGTATGGGTAGATTCAGCTATGGGTTTTTCTAATCATATCAACCAATTGGCTAATGATTGTTATAGAACTATAGGTTATATAAAAAGATTTATTAAGTCTAGGAAATCAAACATAATGAAGACATTGTTTGTTAGTTACATTAGACCCAAACTTAAGTATGGAATAACAATATGGAAACCCTATAGGCAAACAAGCATGAATAAACTGGAAAGAGTACAGTGGAAATATACCAAGGGCATCCATGGATGTGAAAATCTAAGTTAATATGAAAGACTAAAATACCTGAACTTGTACAGTGTCTCGTACAGATATTTAAGAGGAGATCTTATTCAGGTATATAGGGCATTTAGAGACAACTACCTCAGGAATGTTTGAGGTTATCAAAAAGTACTAGTGAATCATCAGATAACCTATGTAGAGGATTCTATAGGAATGAAAAGTGTACTAATTGGTTCTCTGACAGAGTAGCTGATGCTTGGAACAGACTACCAAATTACATTAAAGCAAGTACTAGTTTAGATATTTTTAAGAACAGGCTGGATATTTATTATGGGAACAAGTGGTTTGGTATATTGGCAAGCTAGAAGGACATTAATGCCCATGCTTGAAACATTTGTATGTATGTATGTATGTATGTATGTATGTATGTATGATTGTGGCCTTTCACTCTCCTGACTGGCAGCATTCTCTAGCAGTGAATAACAGTTCACTTCCTAAGGTAAAAACTGAAAAACATAATTTGGAATGCCATCAGTAGTGCAATTGATACTTGTGCATGTGGACTTTTGTTAGCATTCTAGACCATTCTGAATGAAGACATTCCACCTACCTGGTAACTATTTCTTTGGCACAAGGTGTTAAGTGATGTGAGGTTAGAGAAACAGACCACATAATGCACAATTCAAATCCTATTTACAGATATCTTTTATGAATGGATTCAGAGTAAATAATGACACCCAATTTTGTATATGAAATGAACAGACTAAAGCCTGTGATAAATTATAAAAATGTTACCTTTGGTCCCCTGAAATGATGTTACAAATGTGTTGTTGTAAACTCACCTCTTCTCATTATTGATAACAATATGTGCTATGGCTATTGTGACATACCTCATTTTGTAGAATGTGCTTACACAAAAGTAGTAACATGAGCTAATGTGGCCATATGTGTCATATTATCTGGAGAACTTATCCAGATCTTACAAGTATTCATCATGACAGTTATATAATATAGTATAAACTTTGATGTCATGAGCAATTGTGAGTACTGTAGCAAGAATGACCTACTGTCATTTACTGTGTGTCCCCTTTCAGAACAATTGCCATTTCATGAAATCCTGATGACATGAAACCTAAATGTTACTTATGATGTTGCAAGCAGGTGTGAAAAGGATGACGGTGTCATGCTAATGCTATAACAACTTTATTCCTTGCTATATATACCCATTACATTTGTTACTTTGCAATACAAGGTATTTTTTTAAAAGTGTGCTTCTTTTTTGAATGCCTTTTCTATTTGTTCTCTGCTAAGCAGTGAGCAAACAGAGTCCAAGGAAAAAATGTGAAAATTTTAATTTGGCTGCCTTCTGTAGCACAAACTAGCCTGGCACTGGTGTGCTGCAGGAAACACTATAGAGAGTACTCAGTGAAGAAAATGCACCTCTCAGGTAACTTTCTCTGTTATGCATGGTGTACATGAAGAGAAATAAAACAGGTGATGCAGGATTTGAATCCATTTGGCTGATATTTTTACAGAAGAGATTTTAAATACATATTTATACACATTTGTTTTTTCATAGGTTCATAAGTTCATAGGTTCATACTAGGCTATCTACCCTGAGGCAATTATAAGCCTAGCCCGATTCTGTATGGCTTACGCCACCCCTTGATTTGAGTATACTGTGCCCTTTAAGGTTTAGTTTACTGTGCCTCTGTCTAATAGTGACATGGGAGTAATCCCTGGGACAAACCTATGATCCCCCATCCACCTATCGAGATTCTTCTTGAAGAGATTCAGTGAGGTGCTCTGCCTCACATGAACTGGAATTCTATTCCAGAGCGAAGGGAGCCTCTGGGTTATGAACCTGTTCCTCCAGCAAGTTCTATTTATTTCTGTGCTGAGGTCCCTCGAGTGTGTGGCTCTAAGGGATTTAGATTTACTGAGGTGGAGCATGTCCATTAATTCTGGATTTGACATAGCTTTGTATGTCAGGCATAGATCGCCTCGAAGTAGGCGGTATGCAACTGAGTAGAGCTGGAGTTGTTTTAACCGAGCAGCATATGGCATCTGTTTGAGACCCTTGATCCTCTTGGTGAGATACTTTTGGGGTCTTTCTAATTGCTGCAGGTGTTGGGTAAGGTACATCCCAAAAGGGGCATTGTATTCTATGATGGGCCTGATGAGGGATGAATAAAGGGGCACGATTACCTCTCTTGATCTAGATGTGAAACCCTTCGTGATGAGGTGGGCTATGTAGAAGGTCTTTCTAACCACTTTGGCAATGTGGTTTACAAAGGAGAGATTGCTATTAACTTGGGTCCCCAGGTCCCTAATAACTTTCTCTGTACTTAATGGGTTTCCGCCTATGTGGTAATTTGTGGGCACATTGTTTTTGCCAAAGGGTATGACTATACACTTTTTGGCATTTAGCTTTAGACCATGGCGCTGGCACCAGTTATCTGTCTCTGTGAGACCTTTTTGAAGGATGTTTGTGTCAGCTGGAGAGTTGATTATGGCGCCCAGTTTGCAGTCGTCTGCGAACTTGGTGAGCCATAGTCCTCACACGTTTGCCTGTACCTCGGAAAAGTATATACCGAACAAGAGTGGTCCCAGGACAGAACCCTGTGGGATGCCACTTGTGAATGGTTTTGAGTCTGACATGGCTCCAGCAACTCTCACTCTGTGAGTTCTGTCTTTGAGCCAGTTTGCGACCCATCTTGTGACATAGGGGTTTATATTTAAGCTGGATAGCTTATCTATGATGCCCAAGTGGGGTATTGTGTCAAATGCCTTTGCAAGGTCCAGATAGGCTGTGTGGACTACCTTCCCTTCATCTATGGCTTTGGTGACTGTTTTGAAGAAGTCAACCAGGTTCAAAAGGCAGGATCTGCCCTTGACAAAGCCGAACTGGGTAGGATCTAGTCTCTGTAGGTCCCCAATGTCTTTGTTTATGAGCTCCATGATGATCCTCTCCATAGCCTTGCATACTAGGATAGTCAGGCTTATGGGGTGATAGTTTCCAGGGTCCGTAGAGGCTCCACCTTTGTGGAGTGGGACCACTGTTGCTGTATGCCATTCTGTGGGCACATATCCTGTAGTGAGGCTGAGATTGTATAGCTGTTTCATTTGAGGGATTAGTTCCTCTTGGAGTTCATGTAGGACGCAACCTGGGATGCCATCTGGTCCCATGGAAGCAGTGTTTTTCGCTTTGGAGAGGGCAGCCTTCACCTGAGCATCAGAGATGTTTAGGAGGCAGCCCTCTGCTGGGATAGATACTTGCTCTTTTGGGGGGGGGGGTGGAGAAGTTTGCACTGAACCTGTCTGCCAGGATATTGGCGATGTCTGTGGGTTCAGTGTATTTTTTGTCGTTTAGAATCAACTCAGAACAAGTCTGGGAGTTGCAGTCCAGGTTTCTAACATAACTGAAAAAAGCCTTATGATTGTCTTTGGTGTCCTGTGCAATTTTTCTCTCGAAGCTGGCCTTGGAGGATTTTATGAGGGATTGTAATTTTTTGCTAGTACTGATAAGAGATGCCTTCCCTATTAGGGATTTTGCTCTATCATGTAGTAGCTTCCTCCTTCTGTTGTGCAGTTTATTTATGGCAGGGGTCCACCAGACTGGACGCCTGCCTTTGGATGATTGGGTCTTGGCTTTGTTTGGGATAGCATGATCCATGCATTCCTGGAGATGTCCGTAGAATGCGTTTATATAGGATTCTGCAGTTTGGGCTGTAGTTTCCACTGGCCCTGGGGCCTTGAAGGATTCCACTTCAGTTTTGAGAAGTTCGCTTTTAATTCACTATTCATATTATTGCTAACAACATTTGTACAGCTGTTTGTCCAGTTTCACATTATTTATCATTATCTAAAGTCCTGATCATGTGTGCCAGAAATTTAAGTTTTGATGTGGCAAGGAGATGTGAGAAGGATGCATGTGTCACTGTAATGCATTTTTTGTTCTGCTCATTGCTAGGCATACCCTTCAAGTAATTTCATTTTCATTTATTTTTTCCCATTTTTTAGATGCCTTTTGCATTTTTGCTCCAATCAGCAGTGCACACACATGGTTCATTTCTTAAGGAAAAAAGTGAAATATTTAATCTGGGCTGCCTTCATTAACACAGACTAGTCTGGCACCAGCGTTTGGCAGTCAGCACTCTAGAGAGTACTCAATGAAGAAAATTCACTTCTTAAATTGCTGTCTCTGTGATATATTGTTTAAGTGCAGTGAGCTTAGAGAAAATGGACAGCTGATGCAGAGTTCAAATCTGGTTTACAGATACATTTACATAGGGGATCTAAATGCTAAAATGTTTTTTTGTCACAAACTTTTGATTAGGAATGTAACAATACATGCAATTGAACATCATAACTATGTTTATTCCAACAAATGTATTATTAATGCTCGCCATATAATTCCAATATAATGTGTGTAAATTATATTAAACGTGACAATGATGACATTTAATATAAGGTAATGACAGCTATGATGTGCTAAATATTTTTGGTATAATTATTATGTTTTATCAGTTTATAACAGTGCATGTTCTGAAGTATGTATGTAACCTAAACCACCATGTATTACTCAGGGTATGTGACTGCATGCATCCAAATTGCATTTACAAAGATAAATAATACCTTTTACATTGAAATGCAGTCACATGACTAAGTAAAGTCACAGATATACAGGGATCTCTGAAGTATATCTCCAGTCATTGTTGCATTGCTATACCCACCAATTACCATGTTAAAAGTAAGTTCTCCTGTGGCACTGACAGTTAATAAGCAAATCTTTTTTTCTCATGAGTTCAATTCCCAGGTGGTACTACTCAGTCTTACAAATGCGTAGCTCCTAGCAGGCCAATGTGTCAGATGTAGTACCATTTGTCTTACAACTAGCCATGAATATAGCAAACACCATAAAGCATATCTTTCTTTAACACTGGAACGTGTGCCAATAGTTTCAGCACCATGCATCGCCAAATCTTACTGTCATATTTCACACCTTTTGTGCTTTGGATGTAATCACTGCCAATGTGTCTGGCAAGCCATTGCTGCATATCCAATTGCACAAATGCAGTTGGCAAGGTTGTACTATATTCCACATGAGCTCTTACATGTGAGATCTGATTTGGGCACCAGTTCAGATACATATCTCTAGCTTGACTGCTGCAGACATGGCTGGTGATGGTAGGGGATAGCGTTCTATTTAGAGCACAAAGGTGGGGTGTTGAGGAGTCCAGGATTTCTGTGACGCTCCTTGTAAAGCACTACATCTGGATGTTGTTGCAGGTGGATTATACTGGGTCTTAGTATAAGGCTGAGGCTTGGAGTAGCTTCGCCAATGCTGTCTCCAATGCAACTGGCATTCCACATACTGGAGAGCAATGCCATCACCAATACAGTGACATGAAGAGGTGCAAGAGGGATACCCTGAGTTGTTGGAAGGATAAATTTAAGACTGCAAATACCTCTCATTTAAGTATACTGACCCATCACCTGTCTGCACATAATATGGCATTAACTATTATTAATTAATGCCATAATTTGGAATTTTATTATCATTCCAAAGACATGCATCTGCAGCATTTCTCCCCCTGCCTCCACTGAAAACAGGCTCTGTCTTAGTCAGACTTTCCCAGTCAACAAATGTTAAATCAATCAATCAATCAATCAATCAATCAATCAATCAATCAATCAATCAACAAATTAGCCAGCCATCCAAGTTATTCATTATGCTTTCATATATCTATTTTTTTTCTTTTCTTTACTGTACAGTGTCAGCAGACATAGCAGAAAACTATGAGTCACATCAGGTGAGACTAACTTACCTCAGCGAGGCATGTGGCAAGTATTTGTCAGGTCTGAATACAAGGAAGAGAAGTATTTTCAGTCCAGTCTCACATCACTGCTGAGTGACGGTGAATGACATTTAATTCCCTATGGCACAAGCTGAAGATCTTAGTTTTAGTCACACTAGTCTGGTTACTTTTACCCAAGTATGGTTAAATCCAATGCACTATGGGAATATAGATTAAAGGCACTACTTTAAAACAGTTACTCTAACAGTTGTTAGGCTGTTTGATGTAATGAAGTAGAAGTTTCTGTGTAGTGTGTTGAGATATTTCCCGTTTATAAATCAACATTTTTGTATAATGTCATGGATTCAGTTACAGCTGTATGTCAAATAATTATTTCATGATATATTATATTCGTATCATGAGTTTAATGGCAAACATCTGTGTTTATCTCCAGTTAGAGCATTTTGTTAACATACCATTGTAATAGTACAGCAAGATAGCATTTGCAAAAACTTTCCATCCCTAACAGGGAGACTTGGTAAACTAACTTTATTCTACTTATGATTTACTCTTGTTTCTACTGTTCTACCTCTTCTTGCTCCCTGTAGCAAACACTTTATTATGCAAAGCATGACAAATTAATAATGAGAAAAAAGTAACACATCATAAAGATGGTCCTAAATGTACCATAAACAAAACCTGTGCTATTTCTGTCTCCATTTCTCTCTCTCTCTCTCTCTGTTTATTCCTTCTACTTCAGTAAGTTGTCACTGTGCCTTCCATTATATGATTTAAAGTGAGTAAAGTAAAAGCTCCTTATGACATGATGAGATAATACTCACATCTGTAGACATATTTTTACTATACTTTCAAGAGTTTTAATCACTCATTAGCAAACTGTTATTGACTGATTTTAGTATACTATTTTATGTGTAGCGGTTGCCTACATATTGTTTTAAGCCACCATTATCCTGCTTCCGTCAAAATCTACTTGGTCCCTGCCTACCTCTTCATGTCTATGTATCTTCTCCCTTTTGTGCCCTCAGTCTTTCTTTGTTTGGTGCTGAGCAGTACCTGTAACTTAGAGGGAATTGATGTGCACAGGTTATGGCAACATCTTGTGAGTTTTTGCCTTCAAAAGCATTATGCTGATTGCCTTCACACCTTTGTGCTTAACCCTGCTGCACTATTTACAGTCAGGCTGATCTTTTTCATGAACAGGCTGAAGACTTCAATGTACACCTCATATGATGTTCCACTTGCAAAGATTGTTAGTAAGCATGCTGACCAAATATTCCTGCATTCATGACAACTGTGGAAATCGTGACACAACACTGAAACCTAATGTATCCCTGTTCTGCACTTGATTGTTTGTTATGCTGCTGGCTATAATGTACACCTTATGTTATGTTAAAATTGTCATTACTGTGATGACACATGATGCCTACATACTCCTTTCCTTGTTTTTTGTGACTGTCCCTTAAGACAAGTAAAAAGGTGTGACTTAGTGGTAAATCACTTTGTCTACGGTGTGCAGGGTCCTGGGTTTGAGCCTTGCAGAGGCTGTTTCAGGTTAGGAAGGTGGCCTAATGGTTAAGGTGTCTGTCTTACAAACACAAGGTGCAGGGTTTGAGTCTCACAAGGGATAATTAGCTAGGCTTAAAATGGCTCGCAAGGGCAGTTAGCTTAGTAGCAATCTATGAATATTTAAGAGTCATTACCTGTGTGGTGTTTACTCACTTCATGTGTGAATAAAATCCATTTGGCATAGTCTCAAGGGTTCGAATCCAGACATATTTAAAATGTTTGAATAATTTTGATATTATGTGTGCAAGTGTTGTCTACATATCAGTAACCCTCATTTATCCTGCTTTTGTCTCAATCATGGTTATACTTTCTGACACCGCTTTCTCCCTATTGGAAACACTTTCTTGTACATAGCATGACATCCTATTCATCCTCAACTTAAACATTTAGAATATGTCATGGAACGTGAAATAAGGAAGGCACAAAGAAGAACTAGAAGTAATATGAACCTTAGTGAAGTAGAACACAGGATCCTTAATGAATTAAAACATAATTTTAATGTGAGAATAATGAAACCAGATAAGGGTGGAGGGGCTATTATCATGGATACTATTATATATGAAGGAAAAATTAATCAAATTCTTAGAGATGAAAATAAATACTCTGTAGTCTCTAAAAATGAAATTAATTTAACGTATAAGAGAATTGACATGGAATTAGAGGTCATGGTGAATGATGGGAGCATAGATGGAAGTACATTTTCTTATTTGAAGGTGGACAAACCAAAGATACCAGTAATCTATGGCATCTCTAAAGTTCATAAGGATGTGATAGACCCCCCCCACCGAGACCCATTGTATCGGCGGATGGTTCAAAAACATTACCACTAGCTAAATTTATAGACAATAAAGTTAAGCATATATGGACTAGTAAGAAAGCAATTTTAAAAGATTCATGGGACCTTTTAAGGGTAGTTAACTCGGAGTTATTTTCTGATGATTTATTATTTGTGACAATAGATATTGTGGATCTTTTCTCATCCATACCTTATTCTGAAGGTATGAGAATGTTTGAGGATGAAGTGTTTCAAGACAGAATATTAACCCATAGAGAAAAGGTGGTATGCACCGGCTTGATGGAAATGGTCCTTAATAATAATTTTTTATTATTTAATGGAGAATTTTTCAACAAATTCAAGGTGTGGTTATGGGCGCAGCCTGTGCACCAACATTTGCAAACCTAGTCTTGGTAAACTGGGAGGAAACATTTATCCTTAATTCTAGTTTTAATTCTTGTTGGAGTCTTTACAGGAGGTTCCTTGATGATATAGTGGTTTTTTGGACAAGAGGGAATGAGAAACTAGATGAATTTATGAAATATATTAATGAGACTACAGATTTCCTTAGATTTACTTATAAGATATCGGACCTAAGCTTACAATATTTGGATAGAGAAATATATAAATGTAATGATTAATTTGAAACCAAGGTTTATAGGAAACCAACTTATTGTAATTCCTTCCTACACTATGATAGTGCACATCCAGCACATTGCAAGAAAAATATAGTAAAGGATCAATTTGTGAGAGGGTCACGTATGACAAGTAATTCTAATGATTTTATCTTGGAATGTGATCTTTTGGAAAGTATGTTTTTAGAAAGGGGATATGCTAAGGATTTTATTGCAAATATTAGGTCTGAAGTGGAAAGAGGTAGACTTGATAAATTTAAGCCCATTTTAGGAATAAAGGAAACAAATATTAACCAGGTTATAGGAATGAAAGAATTAAATAACATTGGGGAATATCAACATGCCCTTATTTTAGAATATAATGCCTTAAATTATAATACTAGATTGATATTTCAGAAAGAATGGGAAAGATTTACAGCATTTACTGACTTGGAGGGAATACCTAAATGTACACCTAAGGTTGTATATAGAAACTCTAATAGTATTAAGGAAATTTTGGAACATAAGAAGTTTGATCATAATAAGATTAATAGAGTTATTCATACTAGAAAGAGTGGTACATATAAATGTGGGAAGTGCAATCAATGTGATTGTATTGCTAACAAAGAGAAAGTATATGTACAAAGTAGGGATAGATGGATTATTAGTAAAGGTTTGTATAACTGTGATTCTAAGGCTTTAGTTTATCTTACCACCTGTGTAAAGTGCGGATCCTTTTATATAGGTAAGACAGAAAGAACCCTAAAAAGAAGAATTTATGAACATACCTATGATATAATGAAAGAGAAAGAAACAAATGCTTTATTTGAGCATTCAAAGGTATGTAAAGATAGTAAATTTCACTTTTTTGTAATAGAGCATATTAAAAGTGGTATTAGAGGGGGGCCCTTGGGAAGACACTATAGGTTATAGGGAATTATGGTGGCAAGTAACATTGGAAGCAAGTAAATCCCCAGGTTTAAATGAATATGTTTCCATATTACCCCTTTTAAAATTAAAGGCAGCTAAATTATGAGGTTTAGTGCAATGTATTTATTCATCACTAGATAGTGCTGTTTGATTATAAAGTTTCTTCCTTTTATATAATATGAAGATTTTCCAATAATATTTTTATTTTTATGCCCCTTTTTTATAATAGAATATAATTATATAAATACTTTTTAATAAGTGGTTTTATATTTATATTTATTTTTGAAATGTTATTTAAGCATGTATTTATAATTATTTATATTTATTGAAAGGTCATAATGTTCTAGGAAATTGTGTAATACTTATGATTATTAATGAGCCCAATGGTTATGTTTATTGGTGCATTCAAAGTTAATTAGAACTTTTTTATTGGCTTTTGGTTTTTAATTGATGTATAAAAGTGAGTTGATTATGTGGAATTAACATCTGATGAAGTCCAGTGGATAGGACGAAAACACATGTATTTTCCTATAAGAGCGTTAATGAAAGTGTGTTTTTGGCGTTATTAACTGTGTATATTAAAGCTGTGTCAATTTTACAGAGGTTATTCTTCTCTGTGTCTGCGCTCCTACTCTTCAGTTATTTGTTTTTTTTTTTGGAGAGCTTTCTGCATTTTTTGTGTTTTAGCACAACAGATTACTTATGAGGAAAATCATAACATTAACACACCCCAAGGATGTTGAAAAATGACCCAGAAAAATATAACATACTTTGTGTGCCTCTATCACTGTCTCCATATTTGTATGTTTTCCCACTCCTGTATTATCACTTTTTGCTGTTTCATATTTATTAGGATAATTGATGTAATGTATATGTTATGTGATTTTACAATTGTCAGGAGGGCAATGTAGAGTAATACGCGCATTCTCCTTTGCTTCAATGTGTTGCCATATTTGAAATGTCAAGTAGTTCTTTTGTGGTATAGTTAAATAATACTCGGGTCTGTAGGTTTCTTTTGAAACACTGTCGAGGTTTGAATCCAGATGCATACCAAAGAGTTTTTGAATGTTTTGTATGACTCATGTGTTTGAAAGTGTTGGCTAGACATTTTCTAATCACATTTTCCTGCTGCTATATTAATGTCCTTCCTCCCTATCAAAAACACTTTCTTGTACAGATCTTGCCTGAATACTTATGATGATAAAGAAGAGAGTAACACAATACAATATGTGCAGAAATGAACCATAAACTAATCTCTTAGCATGTGTGTATTTGTATTCGTCTCACCTTCATCTCTTCCCATCTCTTTTGTGTCATCAAATAAACCTTCTTGATTCAAAATTGTTTCCATCAGCTACAGCATACTTGGTCCCCATATGTTTCATAATGCACCTGTAACATACATTTAAGGATTTCAACTGTCATGACAAATGTGTAACTCACAACACCTGAAACATGACCACACAGTTGTATGTGTACACAGCATATTTGTGCAAAGGTCAGCACACAGCACCATAGACTACTGCTAATTCCACTTCTAAATTCAACACTTGAAGATAGGATTATGCACACAATAATTCTTTGCCATCAGCAGAGAGCTTGCCAGTTCTGAGCTTCAGGGAGATGGTTAAACTAAAATTGCTACTACAAATAATTAACTGAGTAGTTTATATAACTTCTGCACGTGTTTCTGCAATATTGAAACAAGATATTTGCATTTCATAGTGATGTTGACTGAATTCACTGCAATAGTTACACTTGGAACTTTGTTACAATAGTGTGTAACCTTTTCACACATAATCCGTCATTGTTATTCAGAACTGCATTGCCATATTTAGGAAGTGTCTGTTTGCATTGTTAATGGATATTATGTAAGCATGAGGCAAGACAACTGACAGTGACACAACAAATGGTTACTATTTGCATGCAGTCATGCTGGGATGAGCTGTCATGAATGCTTGCTTAACAATCCACTGTTTTACAGTTGTGATTGTCATTGACACCCCATACTGTGAAACAGGTGCATGTCCCTCACAGTAACACAGTGTGCATGAATGACAGTATATAAATCTTAGCAGAAAATTATGTAGTTGGGTAGGTCAAGCACAGTGCTGTCATGTTTGCCTGTCCAGTCACACACATTGTCCCAAAACCTGTCATGCACAGTAGATGATGTTTCAAGGATTGAAGTTTTACTACTTACAAATGTGCATTTCCACACCATTAAAATCAGACTTCTCCTGTGGCATGTGTGATTCATGCTGTGTTCTCCAGATTGTGTAACTAGATAGGTAGGAAGTTTAATTCTTACAGTAGTGTGTGTGTGTGTGTGTGTGTGTGTGTGTGTGTGTGTGTGTGTGTGTGTGTGTGTGTGTGTGCGCATACATATGTGATTCTAGTGAAGGTAAGTGAAGCCTCAGCAACAGATGTGATGTGTCCACTTCTACTCAGGAGAAGAAATTAACTTTGGACACAGCTCCCTCTGCACTTTATCCCACTTTTAACACACACATCCTCTCTGCAACATGATTATGAGGTCATCCTGTCAAAAGTGCCCTCTCTCCTTGAAAGGCAGACTTCTCCTATGGCATTTGTAGTTTTTACTGTGTTTACTGATTGTGCAATGAGATAGGTAGGAGGTTCAAATCTCACAGTGGTGAACTTGTATATGTGGCTTCAATGGCAGGTATGGGTAGCTTCCTGAAACAATTGTGCTATATCAGCTACCACTTCTGCCAAAAGTTTAACCTGGGAGAGGATTCCACTCATGGGAAAAGGTTCCACCATCCCTGTATCCCTTATTTACCACAACCATATTCTTTTCATTACACTGATGAGGTCATCCTTTCATAAGTGCAATCTCTAACTATAAACGTCAGACTTCTCCTGTGGCACTTGCAGCTAATACTGCGTTCTGTAGATTGTGTAACTACATAAGTAGGAGGTCCAGATATCAGTGGAGAACTTTTTTGTGTGGCTAAAATATTAGGTTTGTATACCTTCTCAAATAGATATGCTGTATCAGAATCCCCAGGGAAGATTTTAACATGGGAGAGGATGCTCTCATCCCCTTTGCAGCACACTGATAAGGTCATCTTGTCAAAAGTGCACTACACACTTACTAGTCAGATTTACCCTGTGATGTTTTTGGCAAATTCTGTGTTCTATATATTATGTAAATAGATAGGTACAAGATTAAAATCCAAGGGTAGTTTAATTTGACTGTGTGTATTATGTAAAGTTTTACTTAAGAGACATATTTTCACTGGAAGACGGCTAACCTATAAATCTGTATTATTGCCAGGAAATAACCAGTTTTGGAAGCACAATGGTTACATCATGATATCAAAATGAACTGCATCTCAACTGTAGTATGAGTTATACTGTGATGCTGGTAGTGGATACTGTGCACTAAAGACTGTGTAACTAAACAGAGAGCGGATTTGAGTCCTGCAATAATTGACTACTGTGAGTGTGTAAAAAAATAAACAGGCAAATCAACTTGTTCTTGCACAAGAAGCAGCCACTTTAATAGGATAAAATCACCAGAGACTTAACGCTTTCACCTTTTACAATCCAGGCATCATCAGAGTCAAATAAAAATTCACAACAGTCACATTAATAGGAAGAACAGACTGACATAATTTCCTGTAACATCATGCATTCATGAATAATGTACTAGTTTATGAATGACATCCATGTTATTGGAATTATTGCAATAGCAGAATAAAATACTAAGTAATAAAACCATATATATGTTGTAAAAATTGTTTAAAAATATTATATTTAAAACATGTTTTTCTTTCCTAAAAACTGCTAGCATTCACTGAGGCTTGAAGGAGCCTGTATTTAAACCTGTTTTGCTCTTTTTTCAAGGTACTCGAGATGAAAATTGTCATTAATTCCAGGTTTCACCCTGGCATTGAGTCTTAACTGACATTCAGTTTCCTTGATCTGCAGATCAAGGTCAACATCACCCCTCTCTTGTACTGACCAAAACTCTATCAATAAAAAAAATAGGAACTTTTTGAAATTTGTACACTCTGAACTGTGTGTCTGTATAAAGGGCGCTGGTACACTTTGCATTTCAAATATTCCTGTTGTGTTCTATAATCCTGTCCTGTAGTTTCCTGGTGGTCTTGCATATATAAAATGCAGGGCATGAAATGCAGGTAGTAATACAAACAACATTTTTAGTGTTACAATTACAGCGCCCTGGACACTGTAAGTTCCTACCATAAGAGTCAATCTGGACATAGACTCTGTCATTAATAAATCTGCAGCTTGAACAGAAGCCACATTTGTGCATCCTACAGGCATAATTGTTCTTTTTAGTATCCATGTCCATCTCCAAAATTTCTTTAATATTTGTGCCTCTACTGAAAACAGTCGTAGGCTCTGACCCTAATTTGTTTTTTAGGTCATCATCTAATAAGGCTCCCCAAATTTTCTTTATGGTCCCCTTTAAATGTGAGGCATCTTGATTAAATGGTAAAATCATAACATCATTTTTGGAGCCATCATCATGATTTACGTTAATATTACTGTGACCCCTTTCAGGATGGGTAGGAGCCTAGTTGCACGGTTCCTGGTTACCCTTTCTCAGTTGACAGTAAAAGCTTAATAGGGTACCCCCTGTCCTTGAACATCCCAATCAACTTGAACAATTCTTCAGAAATTTGTAGGAAATCAGACCTAAAAAACAAATTAGGGTCAGAGACGATGACTGTTTTCAGTAGAGGCAAAAATATTAAAGAAATTTTGGAGAGGGACATGGATACTAAAAAGAAAAATTATGCCTCTAGGATGCACAAATGTGGCTTCTGTTCAAGCTGCAGATTTATTAATGATGGAGCCTATGTCCAGACTGACTCTTATGGTAGGACCTTGCAGCGTCCAGGGCGCTGTAATTGTAACACTACAAATGTTGTTTATATTACTACCTGCATTTCATGCCCTGCATTTTATATAGGCAAGACCACCAGGAAACTACATGACAGGATTATAGAACACAACAGGAATATTAAAAATGCAAAGTGTACCAGCGCCCTTTACACACACAGTTCAGAGTGTACACATTTCAAAAAGTTCCTATTTTTTTTATTGATAGAGTTTTGGTCAGTACAAGAGGGGGCGATGTTGACCTTGATCTGCAGATCAAGGAAACTAAATGGCAATTAAGACTCAATGCCAGGGTGAAACCTGGAATTAATGACACAATTTCCATCTCGAGTACCTTGAAAAAAGAGCAAAGCAGGTTTAAATACAGGCTCCTTCAAGTCCCAATGAACGCTACTAGCTTTTACGAAAAAAAACATTTTTTAAATATAATATTTTTAAACAATTTTTGCAACATATATATGATTTTATTACTTAGTATTTTATTCTGCTATTGCAATAATTCTAATAACATGGATGTCATTCATAAACTAGTACATTATTCATGAATGCATGATGTTACAGGAAATGATGTCAGCCTGTTCTTCCTATTAATGTGACTGTTGTGAATTTCTATTTGACTCTGATGATGCCTGGATTGTAAAAGGTGAAAGCGCTAAATCTCTGGTGATTTTATCCTATTAAAGTAACTGCTTCTTGTGCAAGAACACATTAGTTTGCCTGTTTATTTTTTTACTGTATTTACCACACTGCTTCTGCATTTGTGGCTGCTATCCATTTACTTTGAGTGTGTGTTTGCCTGCCATGTTGTTTAGAGAAGGCTTTTAATGCATGTGTAGTGGTGTGTTGTTACTGTGCATTTCAACGTTTTTTGTACCTGTTTAGAACATCAATATATTAAAGAATGGTGATGTCAGCCATTCAGATGTGCACTGCCGCAATGTAACACCATCACCTCATGTGGCACATGCAATTCAGGCAGTGTTCTGTCTCTAGTGATCTTAGGTCATCTGTTCAAATCCTGACATTATTCATTAGGCTCACTTCGGTCAGGATGACTGTGAATGTGCATGCAGGTAACAATGTTGTCACCCAGATATCTGCTGTATACATGCATACCTGGGGATTCTTATTACAGAAATATATGCTCATTTTTCACACACTTTCTTTGATAATGATGATGCCGTGAGATAACATTTGGCTTTCCCACTACTGAAACTTTTCATGTGGCATAAGGACATGATACAATGTTTTACATGCTTTTGCCTTAGTAAGGCATGTGTTTGAATTTGTGATTACCCACACATTGGGCATGATTGCCATGCTCCCATCACAGTGATAACTCATTACACATCATATGTTTTTGGGGTAGTTAGCTCCTTACTGGATGAGACAAATGTCCCTGCCTATTAAGGTTACAGTTCTTCCTTTTAACAGCATTAGAGTAAGCATTTTACATTTGCCTAGCTGTTATAAAATTCTGTATCATATGTGGCTATTGCAAGGGGCTAGATTCAGAAAACTTTGTTGCATTATGGTAAGTGAATTTTGCGAGCTAAGTGGTTACGTGTGTGGTGAGTGAGATTCAGAAAATAATCAAGTTCCATGATGAGCCAGGTCAAGCAGCATGGTCAGGAAGGGTATATGCTAATGGCTTCTTAATGACCTGCTAAAGAGTAGCATTATTAAAATAAACCTATCCTCATATGCTGTTTAGGCAAAATAAGATGGTAGAGTGATTTAGAAATGTATAAATGCTACACATTGCAGCTGCTCCTGCCATATATTTGAAAATGGCAGGATGCTCGTGTTCAGATTAAGGGAGCTACAAAGTAATATTAGTGGTTGTTGCAAAATTAGTATATATCTATCTGCAAGAATTTCTTACTGCCAGTGCCATACCTGATGGTGTACAGTGTCCCAGAAGTGCCAGATCATCCAAACAAGCTAAACTTTGGTAGTTTCTTCAACACCAACATTGAGGACAAGTACTGTGAAGATAAGAAGGTCATCCAAAAAATTGTGGACAAGCGTAGATTCATAGGTGTTTACTAGACTAATGACCACAGGGGTCTTTTGAAGCTTAGCCATGCATCCCAAATCTCTGACAAGTTGTGGTATTGTTGATAAGTGCAAGCAGGGGCTTGGGAGGTGAAACGTTTACAAACAGCGGTCTGGGAGATGAATCATTTATAAGCTGCTTGTGTCCATTAGACACATGGGGCCAATCGAGGGATAAATTTCCTGTTCACCATACAACTGTCCAAGTTACACTTGAATTGGGTTAGGGAGGAACTCTGCTTTACATGGATGGGGAGCCAGTTCTAGAGAAGTGGTAGCCTCTGGCATACATACCTGTCAATACAGCAGGTCCCATTTATATCACAGGCAAGGTTTAAGTCTTTAGAATGGATAATTCTGGTGGTGTTTGTTTTATGGATATGCAGGGCAGGAGGTCCATCAGAGTGGAGTCTGGAAATGAGTTAATGCCAGCATAAATCACCCCTCAACAGGAGACAGAATACAGGGATAGGGCCTGAGGTGGTCTGCATAAGACATGTTACTTATGTCTTGTTTTCTTTTAGTGAGGAACCTCTGTGGATGTTCCAGTTGTTAGATATGACTGGGTAGGTACATACCAAAGAGGCATTGTACCCAATGATAGGTCTGATGAATTCTGAATACAGTGAAACAATGACTTCCTTGGACCTATATGCCATACCTTTCTTTGTAATTCACACAAAATAGAATGATTTCCTCACTATTGTGGACATGTGATGGTCAAATGCTAGATTACTGTCTATGTGTGTCCCCAAGTCCCTGACTACTGGGTTAACTCTTAGGGGTGTGTTGTCAATATGATAGTTACCAGGGATGGATGACTTCCCAAAAGATGTTATTATGGTATTTGAACTGCAAAAGGTATCACTCCATCAAGTGCCATGTGGTCTTTAATGCATAGGGTATCCTCTACAATGTGTGTGTGTGCAAGCTGCCCAAGCAATTATCATGACTCCCACATATGGCACATTTGGGACCAATTCCAATGGTTTGCAAAGGGTATCCTCTCACAGGAGCATCTTGTTGGTGATGCCAGATATGCCCTGAAACCCTTGGACTATGGCAATAATAAGTAACCCACAAAATCAAGCAGACCATGGATGCATCCGTTCCCATTCACAAATAAGTAATGTCATTAAGCATGTGTTTGGGCTGCTGCAGGCACACTTTCACTGTTTGGATTTAACTGGTAGTGTCTGACAGTATGACCCTGGAATGTGTTAATATAGTGTCAGTGTGTACAGTGTTACATAATATCATATGTAGGAAACAATTACAGCAGGGCGAGCATTTGCAGGGGCAGTGGTCTCCAGTGCCACAGGCAGAAGCAGCTCATGCAAACCAAGAATCAGAGTAGCAGCCTGCAGCAGGAGATGATACTGTCAGAGAGTGGTGAGTGCAATATGCCGTGGCACTGTCAATGTGGCACTGGATTGTACATAAGTTTACTGAGCACATTTCCAACACAAAATAACCACATCCCATTGCAGCCGACCAAGGTAACATCATTATTCCTCTCAGTGTTAAAAATAGTTTTGCTACTGAGATATGCTCAGTGTATACAACACACAAATGTATTTACTGAAAGTGGTATCATAGCCACTGAGCAAATGTTTTGAATTATGCTCTATGTGCTCATGGGTGTGTGTTGTCCATTAAGCTTAACAATCCCTGCAGCCCAGCAATTGCTATACCCCTGCAATCCCACTCTTAATGCACCTTTCCTAATGCACTTATTAATGACGAGCATAGATCTTATTGTGTCAGTAATTTGAATACCTCTGAAAAATAGCCATACTACAGATTAATAGACTTTTAAAAAGTAGCACTTACCTTGTACAAGCAGTGGTATTTTTTTCCTAAAAGAATCTTTGAAATTCACCTTTTGCAGGTTCTAAGCTCCATGCTTTAGAATTTTTGCATAACGCAATGAGGCTGCCTGCCTGTCATCATGCTTATACTATGCAGATTCACCTGGCTGGTTATGATGATTATTCAAGTTAAGGCTCAACTCCTTGCTTCAGAATTGTTCTATCTAAGCAACAGAAAAACCTGGTAAGCATCATACTCAGTTGTCATTTCTGCCATGCACATGCCTGGGTCTCAGCAAGCATTACTGCAAATATATATTCCAGGCCAAGCCTCAAGGGGAGAGGGTCTATATTCAATGTATAACTTTATGTAAATGAAGTCACTATAGCATCTACTTTTTAATCAACATGCAAAGGAATACAGGACTGCTACGTTTCACACCTTAAAATGCCATTGTGAAACATCAGCTTCCTAGGGCCTGATCTGCAGTGTTTCAGCCTTTGATAAGAGCAGATGTTTCCACATGACAGCTATTTGACTTTGAGTTCCACTAAGAGACTGGAGTGCTAGATTTTGATTGTCCAGATTCTGCAGGGATGTTGATTGCATTTTGACTGGCTGGCTTCTGTGGGGGCAGAACCTTACTGACTTCAAATTCCAGGAGGCTTGCTTAGTTCAATGCTCTTTAGTGCTAGGCTACTCTGAAGTCAAGAAGACAACAGAGAAGAAGACTGCAAAGCCTTTTTCCACCTGGGTTCCTGCTGATTCAACATACAGGAAAGACTTCATCAGCTTCCTAGGAGGTAGGGTTACCACCTGTCCCACTTTGCAAGGGACAGTCCCTCTTTGGGCAGTTGTGTCCTGACAAAAAATATTAAAAATGGCAAATGTCCTGATATTGTAGAATATAATTATGTCCCATATTTTATGTAATAGTTGCATAAAATATTTTTTCCTGCATCTAAAATACCTAAATGTTACAAGAAACAGAATAAGCAACTAAACTGCTACAAGAATAAGCTTTTATTTAGGCAAAAAAGTTAAGTTCTATCCTTTGTACTGACCGTGGGTATGTGCCGGCCTGTAAAATCTTATGTGTGTCCTGAAAATGTCCCACTTTGGCCATTTGAAAAGGTGGCAACCCTAGGATAAGGTCTGCTGTTTTTCAAACTTTGGTGACAGCAGATACTTCCAAGTGACAGCTAACAGAGGTTGGGTTCCAGCAAGGGATTGAAGTGCTCGATTTTGATTGGCCATTTTCTACAAGATCATTGGCTGCATTTTTGTTGTCTGGCTTCTGCATGGGCGGAGTTTTACAGACTTTAAATACTAGAAGGCTTGTTCTGTTTTGTATGTTGCTATGCTTGAGCAACAGCATGAAAAAGTTTTATCATATTAGGGATCCAATAAAGGAGCATAGTCTATAATGGGTAAGACAGTCTCTTTATCCTTTTTGTGTATGATATACACTTTAGTGCCTTCTTTGCCACAACCTAGTTATAATACTGGGATTGATTTTGCTACTGCCTTATTTCATTCAGTGTAATTATTGTCTGTTGTAGATTATTAATTTTCTGACTACACTTCTGTTTAAATTGCTGAAAATAGCACTTTTAATCTGCTATCTGTTGTGTTGTTGAGTCTACATAACAACGCAGTATTGTGCCTCATTGGTATGTACTGTTATTCACTTTTGCTTTGCTGACTAAATAACAGTACCATATTACAAAGACAATATTGGTAAATTATGTACCCACACATGAAGTGGTCCAACAATATCCATATTTATGGGGACATGATAAAATGAAGCATTTAGGAGTACTTATTAGAAATGGCTCTGTGGTGGCAGATAAGGATATGTGGGAAGAGACTAAACAGAAGATAATACAAAAATTGAGAAACTGGAAGTTTTGTTATATGGATATGGATACTAAGATACAAGCCATTAAAATGTTTTTAGTCCCTTTATCTTATACACAGGTCAGGCATACTTTTATTAACTGGAGGAGAAGTTGAGGATAGCAATTTAAAAAAGAGTTGAAAGATTTTACCTGGAAAGGGAAGACAGCAAGGGTCAAGTGAGATAAACTGATTCTACCAATAGAACAACGTGAACTGGGATTCCCTGATTTGTGGGAGTATTTTAGAGCAACACAGTTAAGGCTCTTATACATAGCACAAGCAGAAAACTAAAATTTAAAGTGGAAAGAAATTATGCTGACACAGAGATGAAGCTCACGAAATAAGGAGCTATTGGGATTTTGAATACAGACTGTTAAGGAGAATAACCAAAATCATACAAAGTATTATATTCATAAAATAGCAGGGAGTATTCTAAGAATCAAACCATTACGAGAATGGAGAAAAGAGATTTGGCTGATAGGGATGACTGTGGTCAGGGATATAGATAGTAAGCAAGAGGGGCTGGAATTTATTGGAGAAAACTGGCAAAGGAGCCAAGGTATTGGGAGCAAATAACTAGAAAGGGTAAAGGTAATAGAATGGAAAGAGAACAAAAATTGATTTGGACTGTAGGTTAGAGATTGCCTTCCCTATCAAGGACTGATATGAGAGTTTAGGCAAAGAGAAAGAAATAGGGGAATCCTAAATGAAAGACCAGCAGTGGCAGAGTTTTTAACAGAATCTAGCACAGAAGCTGCCATTAAAAAAGGAATAATTAGTAAGGCATATAAAATATTGCATGATAATTATAAGAATCAATCAGAGGATCTTAGAAAGGATTGGGAAGAGATATCGGATAAGCAATTCACAAGGAGACAATATATATCTCCCAAATAAGCAACAAAGTCTAGAAGAATTGAGATCTTTGCCCGGAAATGTTTGCATAGGTATTTTTATACCCCAAGTAGACTCCAAAGAATTTTTCCTGAGGTGGATAGCAAATGTTAGAGATGTGATGAGCAAGAAAGAGGTGAGCTGGGAGCATAGTTTTTGGAAGTATAATGAGCTGGCAGACTTTAGGGATTCCCTGCAGACCACTCACTTGGAGATGCTCGGTGAGCAGATTGGACTGACTGTGGAGATGATTTTTTTTTTTTAAGTTATGCTACAGAATCGGAATTGCCTAGACATAGTAAAGCCTTCCTGTGTCTAATTATGGTGGCTACTAAAAAAGCAATTATCAGAAAATGGAAATCAAAGTCTAAACTAACTTTACTAGAAGTAGTGAATATAATAATTACAACTGGAACTGGGATATTTGGAAATAGGAAGGAGCAAACTACATAGGAAAAAGAGGTCTATAAGATGCTATCGAATGGACTAAATAGCGAATGCTATTTAGTCGATCCGATACTGTTGAAATGGCAAAATAGTGAAGTCACGGAACATTGAATTTTTTCCCAGGGAAAAAATTTGGTGGGCCGTCTTCAGGACTTTGCCATTTCCTCCAGTATGGTGTGATCTCGGAGTTGCTATATTTAAGTAGGAGGTGTATGGCGGTGTTTGAGTTTATTTATTTCTTTTACGGAGCAGCAAATGTTTTCCCTGGGTAAAAATTCACTGTTCCGTTTGTTCAATATTTTGTTGTTTCAATATTATGGGCACAATTACCCTACTCTTCTCATTATTATGGGTATTATTATGCGTACAAATACCCTACTCTTCTCTGTTTACACCAATAATCTAGCCTCTGCCACCAAACATGGCACACTCATACAATACGCAGATGACTCGACCATCATCTGCTCAGCCCAGTCCCTACCAAAACTGCAAAAAGTCACACAGGAAGTCTTTTCCTCTGTTGAAACATGGTTATCCGGTGCCCGAATAATACTCAACCCAAACAAAACTAAACTACTCATCTTCCAACCCACCAAACATACTCAAAACAACTCTCACTTTAACATCACGGCAAAAGACAACACCACTATATACTCAACTGAACACACCAAATTGCTAGGAGTGGAAATAGACAATAAACTAAAATTTGACATTCACATATCCATGACTATAAAAAAGTCCACAAAAAACTAGGAGCGTTATACAGAAATAAGCAATTTCTCACCAAAGATTTCAATAGCAAATTCCCACCTTATCTCCACCCTACTTTATGCCTCTCCAATATATACCAACCTAAGGCAATGTGATCTAAACAAGCTAGAGACCTGCTACAACAAAATCTCCAAATTCACCACAGGGGCATCCTACCATAGTCACCACTGTCTCTCACTTGCTGAACTGGGCTGGCTTGAACTCCCTCACCTCCTTCAGTGGTATCAACTCTCACTCACCCACAAACTAGTAAACCATCCACTAAATGTCCCATCCCTCCAGAATCGACTCCAACCCTATCGCTCCACCAGACCACTAAGATCCAGCAGCAAAAATCACTTGCAGATCACTAAAGCCAATAACTCTGCTGGTGGAGCACTATTCTCCTGCACCATAGCCAAATTATGGAACTCACTCCAACCCACAATTACCTCCATACCATCATGCACCCACTTCAAAACTTTACTAAAAGCGCAACTAAAAACATGCTGGCTATGCCCTTGCAACTCCCACTCTAATATCATCCACCCCATCCAACCACTACCTTTCTTTCCACTCCACTAACTACCTTGATTATAGCAAGCTCAGATGCTCATAAGCCAGTACTTATTATACAGCACAAACTTCTTCTTCTTGTAACATTTGGTAATGTCTGGTATGCACTTCACAGATAAAGATTCTAGTTGTCTACTGATGTACTATGTTCTTCATCTGTAAATATGTTGTAAGTAATTGCTATGTAAATTGTTAATCACTATGTAATCCAATGTAAATACTGTCTGTTTATTTTAACTGTGGAGATTTTCTCCCCGGGCCTCCGCTGAAAATGGACCTACGTCCAGTCGGACACTCCCGGTCAACAAATTTAAATAAATAAATAAAACAATAAAATAACATTCGCTGTTTACATCGTATGATAATATGATATAGATGCAGGAAAAAATGGGAATTGTGGGAACAATATATGCAGAGCAGGAATGAAGTTTAAGAGTCAAGATTTGAATAAGCCATCTAATGCTTAACTGACAATGACTGGATGGTTTATAAGTGATGTATAATGTTTACAACTGCAGTTGTTTAAATGGTGTCTCTTATGTAAACTGTTTGCAACTAAAGTGGTATCATTTTGTATGTTTTTCACTTATATAAATGTAAGATTGCCTTTGTCATATGTGAACATTTAACAAAGATATTTGGGGGAAAAAAAGTACCATATTACAACTTTTTTGGTTATTTTGGTACTGTTGTTTACTACTAGTAATATCTAAGATAATACAGAAGTGTTGTCTGTTTTAATATAAAGTATATAAAAAACAAATTAACTTATATCAGTAACTTACTGCACTTTTTGAACATTGGCCTTATTGTGTTTCTACTTCTTACTGATTACTGTAGTGTCACAGCATTTAAACCTACTGCTCTAAAGTACTGTACCACAGAGTAATGAATTACTCCTGTGTTATACTTTTATTACTTGGCTGACTACTATACTGATACTGCATAATGTAGCAAGTGGTTTGCTACAGTTTAGACCACACTCAATGCGCTACAGAGCTCAGGTTTGACAACAAATGAATACCGGCTTTATAAAGTCGGTATTGCATTAAAGAAAAATCAGTGATGGCTAATTTCACTTCCCCATCCCTTACACATGTGACAGTTGCCCTTTTTGCCCTGGCCTAGCTACACTACTGCATATAGGAAGGGGATACACTATTTTCAACTGTTACCATTTAGACACATAAAAACATATTTTTAAAGAGGTATCCTTATGCACAATAATTCTTTGTCTACCTCTATAGAGTAAATATTTGTTTACACAGTTTTAAACTTTCTGTGCTTTTTGAGTGTTGAAGTTTACAAGAGAAGCTCATAAAAAATGTACTGATTTGAGTCTACTGAATATTCCTAGTTACATCCTTGTTTGACCATGCTAACTGGTGCTAGGAAAGTGCTCTCAAATTAAATGTGAACACATACCAATGTTCATTTTGTTCTCATACCACATAACACTGTTTGGTTATTGGCTAGACATTTAATAGTTTGTAGACTGATTACCTAGTATTTACCTATGAACACACACTGCTGTCTTTCTCTTCATAGCAACTGAATTAATTGCAGTGAATAGGCAGCTGTATACCAGAAGATTAGAGGCCATAAGAGAGCTCTGGGGTGAGTATACTTACTTCAGAATGTACAGTTTTCAGTATTTAAAGAAATATAGATTTAATTTCACACAATTTACCTTTCATAAATCACTGCCACTTCTGTGATAACTTCCAAAGCACAAAGTATTATTGTTGAATGTTATTAGTGTCTGTGTGCAAACATTCTGACATATATTTTGAAAGTGCCTCAGGATGTCCATAGGTTCATAGGTAGGTACTAGGCTATTGGCCCTAGGGCCTATATAAGCCTAGCCAAAAATGTACCCTGGCTTTCACCACCCAAGTTAAGTTTATGCTCCCACATAGTGTTGATGGTTGTAACTTTAATTCTCCCTTCCCTCATGTGCATGGATAGATTTTTCAGTTGGTATTTCAGGATCATTAGAATAACTACAGCAATAGATGTAGGGCATACTTGTTTGAAATACTTTTCAGTGGGTGTACATTTGTGTCATATGCTCTCTTTGCCAGTATACTTGTTTCTTTCAGTTACAGTAACTGTGAGGAAATATATGTGTGAGCAGCATTTTTTACTTATTTATTTATGTGTACATTTGTCCTACACAACCCCTTTACTGTATATTAGAGTACAGGCTCTTGTTGGTTTGCCCAAATAGCTTGTTACGCTATTCCTTTCCCTTTCAGAATGCAGGTGATAATGGCTGTTGGTTCAGGTTCCCACTTTCACTTGCATATACTAATAGCATTGTTAATCTGAGAAGTGTGTTTTTTGTTAATTTAAGTCTATGAGGCATAACTTAATTCCACTACAAGTACGTCAGCTTTTTTCATCATATTTGTACTTCTGTTTTTCCTACCTTCTTTCTCACTATCCTTTCTATTACACACATTTCTTTTGTTTATTATTTTGTTTCTCTCCGGTTATTTTACTGTTATATGTGTGAACATCAAGACCTGCACCCATCCCTCAGGCAAGGCCTGACAGTTCCACACAGGTTGCAGATACAGTGCCTCAGTCACCACTGCCACAAACACCCAGCACATCTAGGTCTCAGGCTACCACAGTTGGCTCCAGAACTGTCCTGCCTTCATCACCTGCTTCAGGTAGCCCTGCATCAGATGCTGGGAAGACCCCAGATGTGATGAAACATAAAGTGAAAAGTAATGTCAAACTGGATTGCAGCTGACAGGAACAGCAGCTGCATAAATCCATTCTAGCCCCATTCCTGGTGTCCCCCCATTTTGTCAATGCCCATGTCTGTTGGTTGTACAATCCTCCCCTCACTGTAATCTTTCCTCCATTTGTCTGATGTCACTTTCACCATTGTGCTCCCCCTCCAATATTGTCTTACTATATCTTCTAATAGGCTTGTCTGTGTGTGCCCTGCTACCTATCCTAACCCTCTTACCTTCATCTTGCTTCCCTTACATCCCTTACATCCTTACCCAACTTACCTTCTCTTTATCCATGAGAAATGGGCACCTGTCCAACAAAAAACATTTACTCCATCTTCCCCATCTCCATCCCGCTTATTATTTAGTTATTTAAATTATGTTTTACTGTCTGCTTCCTTCCCCTTTTATCTTTTTCCTCTGCTAACTTTTCCACCCTTTAATGTGATCAAAAAAGATATTACCATACCTCACTTTTGCTGGTGTAAGGCATTCCAATTATTTTTTTTCTGATCCACTCAGTGGGTCACAATAGCCAATACTGATGCCCATGTACACCTGATGAGCACTGCTACTGCTCATTGTATAGCAGCATGTTTGGCCACCATAATTAACACCTCTAATTGTTATGTACAGCCACTTTCATACACTACGTATATTGTTTTTTACAAGCATCAGCTGAACAAATGAGCTGACCATATGATGGTGAACACTTCTCTTTACAAACTATTACAGTGTCAGCTATGGATTTGGATAAGATGCTTAGGTCCTAAATATGGTGTCCTGTGGAATCCTTGCTGTCTCTTCTTTCATGCTACAAGTGGGTGACACCCACTTAAGTCTGTGTTTCCCTAAAAAAGACTTCCTGATTGCTGCTATATCTTAGGGTGCAAATGAATTATTTCTGACCTTACTTCTAACTCTCTTAGAAAAATAAATCTGGCCAAAATCTAAAAAAAATGGGTGATAAAGACTCAAAAATAGGGACTGATTTTAAATATTGCACTCACAAACTTAGAAAGTCACTAGAAAAACAGGATTTGCATTAGCATGCATTTTTCTGAAGGATGTGAAGTCTGAAACTGAAATCCATGTCATTATTTAATGACTTCAATTCTGATTGATTTGCCACAAAACCACACATTTTATGAGGAACAACCCAAAAGTATGAAGGAAAAATCTGGACATTCTGTGAAAATCTGAACAGTTGAAAGTTATGTTCCTGACCTTACAGGTGTTGATAGCTGCTTCACTCCCTCCATACTTGCCAGCACCATTGTCTGATACCCCCTTCTACTTTGGCTTCTACAGCCCTGATTGTGTCAGCACCTCCATTCTTAGTCTGTTTTCATATGTTTGTTTGTACATCCCTACTACCTACCCTGATCTTCTTACCCTCTCTTTAATTCCCTTACTACTCTCCACACATTACCTTAATTTTAGACACTCACACATACAAGCAGAGCACCATTTTCCATTGTAGCTTGTACACGATGCATGAGCACTACTGCTGATTGCAGTTCACTACGGGTGTATGATACTTCTACTAGCTCTTCCCTCAGTCAGCACTGCAACTGCATGGGGGATGTTTAATGAGCTGTTCATTGTGCACAGTTGCTTAGTTTCATTCATTGTTAGAGAATTAGGGCTTGTTAAACACACCCAGTAAAAAAGGTGGACTAGCAGTGATCGCATCCACACTGTTTCTGAATTCCAAGGCATGTGTATGTAATCGGCATGATGATGCTTCTTTCTCATTTCTGACAAGGTTTGTATTACAGAAACCACAAAAGTGTACACAAAGCATGTGAAAGTGTAGCCATCTCAAAACTCAGAACCAAAACAAGGTTCATGTAGTGTTGGGGACCAAAAACATAGAAAGCCAGCGCATCCATGATCTGAAATGGAGAAACAAAAATAACATTTTTTTTAAATTAAAATTAAAGAAATTCTAAATCATAATGCTATTGGTTAAGTGCTTTTGGTCCAGCAAACAAGACTTCATCAGAACTATAGACTTGAAACAAAAAACAAAAACAAGTTTAAATAAAACCAATAAATGATCATATGACTTGAAACCATGAAAGGAAGCTTGATTTAAAGAAATATAAACCCTTGTAAAACATATTGGTGATAATAATAAAACTCTAATCTGTTACAAGCTAGAAAGCATTATAAGTATTAAAAATATGTCAAAAGAGACTGTTAACCAGTCCCTTCCATATGAGCCATGATTCCATAATAGGAAAAAACCCTTCAAAATACTTAAAAAATATTTATAAAATAGTAGATAAGTTAAATAAGATATAATCATACAACCAATTAAAAATACAAATTTTCATAATTTGGTACCTCTTATTCTTAGTATGCAAAGGATGAAAACCTGTTCATTAAGTCCTGGAGAAACAGAGGCATTCAATCTAAGTTGCCATATTAATTCCCTATACTCAGTTCTTGTTTTCCAAGGGCCCCCTTGCTCATTGTGCGGAATAACTTCTAGTAGACCAAACATAAATTTACTTAAACCAGAACAATTATGTGTATATTTGCATAGAGAATTATTAGGATTTAATTTAAGAATAGCATAACTGTGTTCATAAACTCTTTTCTGAAATTGTCTCTTGGCCTTCCCAATGTAAAAACTTGAACAACTGGAACAGAGGGCAATATACAAAAAAAAAAAAAAAAAAAGAAGAAGAAACAGGAAGCTCAATTTTCATTTAAGCCCACATAATTATAAGGAGTTTAATATTTCTTCTAATGCTCATTTTAGGAAGAAAAGTGTTTTTAATTCCGCTCTTAACCCCATCCTAGCTACTTTTGAAAGGTATTGTGAAAAGGACTTCTACACCCTATACAAGTCCCATTTTTGTTGACATCATTACCTAATGGAATGATCCCTGCATGAGGGTGATGGAACCAGCCAAGGGTGTATTGTTATTGGTGACAACATTGACTATACTTGCCAGATTTTAACAAGTTACAAAATACTAATAATTATGACACAGTCTCTAAGAATGAGATTTCAATAGCATACAAAAAGATTGAGTTATTTTTAGAAGATTCCTTAATGCAAGATGTTATTCCAGTGAAAACTTTCAGTCTTTTGTGTATTAAGAATCCCTCAGTACCAGCAGCTTTTGGTATGCCCAAGGTTCACAAAAACATTCTAAACCCTGATTAATAGTTGCTGCACAGGGTTCATGTATCCTGTTGCTGTCTTTGTGGACTATATTTTAAAGGATTCCTTAAGTCCTGTGGGACACACTTTAAGAGATTCCTGGATTTTCTAACTAAGATAAAGCAACATTATTAAAGTGCCACGTGTAGTTTTTTTAACTATTGATGTGACTGATTTGTTTACCAGTATATCCCATAAGATCAAGTTAGAGTTTTTTCATTCTGTAGTTGAGTTAACCATGTTGGATGACACTTTCATTAATTTTATCATGGTCCTTATGGAATTCATCCTATATAATAACTTTATATTTTCAAGGGAGAATATTTTTGACAAGTCCATGGGGTTGCTCTAGGAGCAGCTTGTACCCCCATTTATGCCAATCTGGTTATGTATACTTGGGAGAAATCCTATATTATGGGATCAGTATACCAGGATTATTGGCAGATATATTTACACTACCTGTATATTTTTATTTTTTTGGAAAGTATCTGATGATAGGATTCCTAACTTTATTTCTTAAATTAGTCAGACTACTACATTCCTCAGCTTTACACATTGTTATTCTGTTGATTCTGTTAATTAATTAGATGTTACACTTTATAAGGACAAATTTAATGGATGGTTTCAATCTGTGATTTACAGGAAACCCACTTTTTCCAACAATTACTTACATTTTAACAACTTCCATCCCTGTTTTACAAGAAAAATATTTTCAAAGGAGAATTAGCTAGCATTGCCAGTATGAATTCCAAATTTATCATTTTTAGCTTGGAATGTGACAATCTATTTAATATGTTTTTGGAGAGGGGTTACACACAAAACGTGTTAGCCAAATTACAGGATGAAGTATCCCAAGATTGGGGCATTAAATATTGCCCATTGCTCATTGTTGTGTGCTGAACCCACAGGATGGCCCCATGCACACATCTACTATTAGACAGATGGATAATGGAGGATTTGCTAATTCTCTGGTTATTACATATAACTCAGAATCTGAGTTTGTTAAGGACATAATTTGTAGGAACTGGAACATTCTCAAGGTGGATGAGGATGTATTCAAAGACTTAGGGGAGGCTGATAAATTTGTTTATAAAATGGGGAAAATTTTAAAAATGTACTTGAGTATAAAAAACATGTGCAGACGCCCCAGAGGAACATATGTGGTGCTTGTTGTCAGTGTTCTTTTATATTAGAGTAAGATTGTATCAACTTTGATCATTCCCATTATTCCAAAATCCACCATGGGTTATTTATATTGCCCTTTGGTCCAGTTGTTCATATTTTTTAATTGGGCAGACCAAGAGACAATTTCAGAAAAAGAGTTTATGAACACAATTATGCAATTCTTAAATGTAATCTTAATAATGTTCTATACAAACATACACAGAGTTATTCTGGTTTCACTAAATTTATGTTTGGTCTACTAGAATTTGTTCTATGTAATGAGTGAGGGGGCCTTGGGAAATAAGGATTGACTACAGGAAATTAATATGGCAACTTAGGTTAAATGTCTCTGTTTCTCCAGGACTTAATGAACAGGTTTTCATTCTTCATGTAGTAAAAATAAGACCTGCCCAATTATGAACATTTGTATTTTTAATTAATCAAATGCTTATATTTTATTTAGCTTATCTACAATTTCATAAGTATTTTAAGTATTTAAAGTATTTTATCTATTACAGAATCATTGTTTATATGGAAGGGACTGTTTAACAGTGTTTTTAACATCTGTTTAATACTTATAATGTTTTTCAACTCATAACATATTAGAGTTTTATTATTACCACCAATATGTTTTACAGGGGGTTATATTTCTTTAAATCAAACTTCCTTTCATGGTTTCAAGTCACATGATCAATTAGTGGTTTTATTTAAACTTGTTTTTTTTTGAGTCTATGGTTCTGATGATGTCTCGCTTGCAGGAACAAAATCACTTAACCATTGGTATTATGATTTGAAATTTCCTTTAATGTTAATTAAAAAAATATAGGATGGTGCATGTTGTTATTTTAGTCTCTCCATTTTGTATTGAGGACTGAGTTATTAAATTTATGTTCTCCCTTATCCTTTTGGAGTATTTTTCTTTTTGTTTGAGTTCCTGATAACTCTCCAGCTTAATAAGCTTTTTTTCACCACTTATATTCTGACTGATTTCTGGTATAAATGGATGACATACATCTTGAAACAGTGAAGCCATTTTGTCTTTGGTGAATGCGTGTTTCTCTTTTTTAACAACATGTATGGATATTGATATATAGATATTGATATAAATGTATCTCTCTATATATCTACCTTGCTATCTATCTATCTATCTATCTATCTATCTATCTATCTATCTATCTATCTTTTTTTGTTTTGAACTAATCCTGAATAGAACTCACATATCGATGTTTACCAGAAACTGAATATTATGGGGCTTTACAGCATCACACTGAACTTAAAAAAAGTGATAAAATAAAAGGGATGAAATCAAACAAAAACAAGCTACTACAAATCTTTTTTTTCTGGGAGACATCCCCAGGTATTCAAAAAAATGGCATGATAGTACAGTTTGTCTTGCACTGATGTGCCGACTTATGCGCCTGTGGCATTTAGTCCTCCACAGGCCAACAAGGGTTAATATCTCATTACCTGGGTTTGTATACGACCATGAATCACTGTACTGAGTGACAGAAACATCTGCCCAGTGGAGCACCTTAAATGTTGCTCAGCAGAGCAACCAACACACAGTGCCCCCCAATTCCCAGCATATGCACAAAATAGACATTCATGCATTGATATCCCGGAACCCACAAACACATTCCCTCACTACTTGTACATGTGCGAGCATGCACACACACACACACACACACACACACACACACACACACACACACACACACACACACACACACACACACACACAAACACACACACACACACACAAGTTTACATACATACACATATATATGCTTGCACACACACATACACACACTCACATACACAAAAAAACACATGCACACACAAACACACAAGTTCACAATACACATACACACACAAACACAAGCACACATGCATGCACCCACACACACAGTGACACACTGATATATACACACACAGATACACTCACAGTCATCAACACCAAAACTTATGTACATCAGCAGTATGAACAGGGAAAAGCTACTTTAAGCTACTTTACCCTGCGTAGATTCCTATCATTGTAATGCATAGCACTATTCACAAGATTGCCAAGCACACATGCATTCGGAGACCTTATTCTGCAAATACTTGTGTAGTACCAATGTCTATTAATCCTGTCCTACACAAATTTTATACCAGGCCAGCATGATGAGATGCAAATTTATACAGACCACACTCACTGAATACCACAGGAGGCACACAAAACCTGTAGGGAGTGAAGGGTGCAATCTATAAGTCTTGTATTGAAAACAGATTGTATTCACCTTGCATACTTCATAAGCCGACTATGAGTACTGACTATATTTAACTTGATCCATGTTTACTGGCAATTGCTTTTGAATAAAACTGAATAGACAAATTGTACTGAGTGATTTATTTCCATGAAAAATGCATCAACAATACAAAGAATTCAAGACCTCAGTGATAACAAACTCTTTTTATTGT
>NC_056744.1:248416685-248608595 GCF_019279795.1 Protopterus annectens
TCCATGTCCCGAAACCATTCAAAAATATATATTTTTCTGTCTATATTATTTTGATTTATTTTTCACACTATGCTATTTTTATTACTCAATACCTCATTCACAAACTCTTCCAGCATTAGACTGTAAATATTTTTGTCTGTATTCCTGCAGCTATGGTTAAAAACCTTTTATTGTGCGTTAGTGAACATATGCACCCCAGCTGTACCTGCAAATGGCCAAGAGTGATCAGCGTACAATTCCAGTAAACATTTGTAAAATTAAATAAAATAAAACTCCTTTCAATACTTCTTTAGGAACTTAAAAGTACCTACACATCATAGTTTTCTTTTTGGATAATTTTATTGTCTAACTATATTACAGAATTACAGTTTTTATAGCAAAATTCTATCTGTGCTTTTGTAATTGTCTGCATCTTGATATTTTTAGTAGTTTATTCTTATCTTTCCTATAAACAAAGTAGGCTCTTTTTAATTATTATTCATTTTTGCTTATTTGGGTGGCTGCAGTGGTGCAGCAGTTAGCATTGCTGCCTTACAGCAAGAGCTTCTCCGGTTCGATCCTCAACTGGGGTGCCTTCTGTGTGAAGTCTGCATGTCCTCCCTGTGGTCATGTGGATTTCCTCCGGGTGCTCTGGTTTCCTCGCCCATCCCAAAGACATGCTGTAGGCAGATTGGACACTCTAAATTGGTGTGAATGCATGCATGTGTGCCTCAGCTGGGGTGCCTTCTGTGTGGAATCTGCATGTCCTCCCTGTGGTCGTGTGGGTTTCCTCCGGGTGCTCTTGTTTCCTCCCACATCCCAAAGACATGGTGTAGGCAGATTGGACACTCTAAATTAGTGTGAATGCATGCATGTGTGTGCCTTCTGTGGACAGTTGTGTGCTGGGCTGGCAACTCAACACCATAAAACTCCACTGCCGATCATGAGTGGACAGGTGATCCACTGTGGTGACCTCTAACCAGGAAAAGCCAAAAGAAGATTCATTTTTGCTTTTTTAATAGAGGCAGTCTCCAGATTTCCATAAAAAGCATACCTGACATTCTCTCACATTACATAAAAGTACATCATACATTATGACAAGACAAGACATTTTAGATTAATTTGCAAGAGGGGCACTAGTTTCTTTCTGCATACCATTGCAACACTTTCTTACAGAATGACTAGAAAGAGTAGGACAGGGTAGATGGGTTTGACGTTTCCCTCCAAGAAATTACATATTTTTCTATTTCACAGGAGGGTGTAATGCACTGTGTATAGAGCAGAATTTATATATGCTTCTCATTTCAACATGCACTAAACACAGTATGTGGATACACAATGCTCATAACAATAGGATGCATTTTCAAGGATGGCTACACAATACAACAACTTGAGCTCTTGGCAAAGTGACAGTTCTGCTGGTTTTAGGTGGGAGAATGCACAAAAAAGGCGTGATGATAAACTGCATTTGAAAAGTGCAGTTTATACTTTGTGAATGGGACCATGGTTGGAAAGGCTGCACAGCGCAACAGAAAGCTCACCTCACACACCAACAGTGCTTTATGCAGTAATATGAAGGGTCCATGATAAAGGAATGACACACAACATGGCAAGCTATACACACTGCATTGTAAAGGTACATTTCAATCTGGAGGGGGACCACAACATGTGACACTGGAACTCAGTGCACCATAAATGTATGTAGTGCACCTGGCAATGTGAAAATATGCCTACCATGGTGATGATTGGTAGGAATGTGCTTGCTTGCCTATGTGTAAATTTCTGTGTACATGCATGAGCTCAAGTGTCTGCATATGTGTGTGTGTGTGTGTGTGTGTGTGTGTGTGTGTGTGTGTGTGTGTGTGTGTGTGTGTGTGTGTGTGTGTGCAGGTGTATGGAAGCTCTGAGAAAAGATATTAAATAATGCAGATATGAGGGTTGTGCTAGTGATTAAGAATAGGAAGTTCAACTCAGGAAATCTGAGCATTTTGTTGCCTCATTACATTTTCCTATGGAATAATCCTTATATATATCTTATTAGAGGTTGGTACCCTCTATCTCTGATTATCTTGTCTTCTTGTAATTTTATTTTATTTATTTACTGATTTATATTTTATGTGACAAAGTATACATTTATCTACTTCTAATAAAAGATACGTCCATGTACAGTTTTATATAGGAATAAATAAAAGTAGGAAACAGCAAATAAGTCGGGTTGGGTTTGACATAATGGTTAAGATCTTTATTTTACAGATATAAGGGAGAGGTGTATGTGTCGGCATGTTTTTGTTTTAATCCAGTAATTCTTCTCATAGGATTTTTTGTTAACGTGTGCAAGTATGCAATTTTCCTCATATCTCTTATAGGAAGACTGTGAGTATGGTGGAAAGGTTTTGTACTTATTTATGCTAATATTTATGTTTTACAAATTGTATTGGGAATAATTGTATTTTTTGCACTTTTGGCAGCACTCAACCATCATCTGGAAAGTGGCTCAGTAAGTGGCACAAAAACTATATTAGGTTGCAAGGCAAAAACAGAAAGATAAAGGAGATAGTCAGATACCCTTCATAAGGGATGCCAGCAACAACCTGCTCACCAGTCCATATGACATCAAAGGCAGATGGAAGGAGTATTTCCAACAGATTCTGAATGAAGAAAACCCCACAGAAGCTGCATTGCCCCCAAGACAGCCTATGATAAGAGAAAAAGTGGAGCACACCCTAGAAGACGTAAGAACAACACTGAGGAAAATGAAGTCAGAGAAAGCAGCAGGCTCAAATGAGGTCACAGCAGATATGATAATGATACTGGGTGAGATTGGGGAGAAATGGTTCCTGACGGTGCTCATAGCAGTGTGGAGAGAAAGACGTATACCAGATGACTGGAGAATAAGCATACTTGTGCCAGTGTACAAGAATAAAGGGGACATCCACAACTATCGGCAGTACAGCTGCATCGCACTCCTATCACATTGCATGAAAGTTCTGGAGAGGGTAATTAATAATCAGATATGCAGTGTCATAGAATGTAAGATGGGAGGTGAGCAATTCAGATTCAGATCAGGATCCAGCACAACTGACCTGATGTTTGCAGTGAGACAGATACTTAAGAAGAAGCAAGAGATGAGGAGAGAGTCCAACTAAGCATTCACAGACTTGGAGAAAGCATATGACAAGCTCCCAAGAAACTGATCTTGGCAGTACTGTAGTGGTTTTAAGTCCCAGAAACATTGGTAGAATAAGTGCAGGCTATGTACAATGACCTAATGATTCAAGTCTGAACAGTGTTCAGCCTCACAGAGGGGTTCCCAGTGAGAGTGATGCTCATACTGGTGATGGACTACATTAGCAAACAGGTTGGAGGGGCCAGATCTACAAAGTTGCTGTATGCAGATAATGTGGCATTGCAGGCAGACTCTGAGCTGGAACTTCTGCAAAGGATAGGAGAATGGAATGCAAAACTGAAGACACATGGGATGAAAGTAAGCATAGATAAGATGGTGATAACATCAGCAAACTGGAGAAATCAGAAGAAAATGAGAATAGAGATAGAAGGGAAGATAGTGGAATAGGTAAACAGCTTTATGCATTTGGGAAGGGTGGTTGAGGAGAAGGAAAGTCTGAATGAAGAGGTCAAACCTAGAATCAGAGGGGCTGCAGCAACTGGCATAGAGTGTCAGGTGTAGTCTATGACAGAAGAATGCCAAAGAAGCTGAAAAGTAAGGTGTACAAGACAGGGGTGTGACCAGTACTACTGTATGGTACAGAAACCTGGGAAGTAAAGGCACAACAGTTGAATTAGCTAGAGGCGATGGAAATTAAGTGCCTGAGAAGGGTGGTAGGATGCACACTGTGGGACAGATGAAGAAATGAGGACATAAGAGCAGAAGCCAAAGTAGCTCCAATTTCAGAAAAAGATCAAAGAGAACAGATTACAGTGGCTTGAACACATGCAGAAAAGCAGAAGACAATCTGGTGAGGAAGATTTGGGATAGACAGGAAGAAGGTAAGAGGAAGTGAGAATGTCCAGCAAATAGGTGGATGGAATGTGTGAAAGATCTGCGACAGTCAGGCATGAGTGTTGAAGAAGGCAGGAGTGTGGCACTGAATCGAGGATGTTGGTGACAGTCAACTCGATTCCCCAACCCCATGTAAAAAAATGGGAAAAAAGAGGCTGATGATGATGATGATGATGATGTGGCTTTCTGTACATCCCCCCCATGTCAGTGTTAACACTGTGTAAACTTTTATTTTAAAATGTTTGTATCAGGATTAAATCACATTAATAAACTCTGTTTTGACCCTCTTTTTTTGAAAAGATGCAAATGAACGGTTACAGATGCCCTGAGGGTAGATCATTTTCTGGATAGTAAGCAACTTCTGTGTGTGTGTGTCTCTCCAAGGCAGTGACTCCTGTGAAGTGATTGTAGTACTTGCTGAAATCTGTGGTCTTTGTGCTCTCAGTCTGTTTTTGTTTTGTACATTTTTACTCTGTGGTAACCAGCTTTATTTATTTTAATAGTTTTATGCAGAACTGTTCAGAGATCAATCTGTGGTAGTGTATTAGTGTCTTCATTTTTTATCATGACAACTGAAAGGTTCTGCAGGGTGTAAATAACTTCACCAAAAGTTTTGTTCACATTCACTTTAATCAACCATCAGAAATATAAACATAAAGTGAGTTTTGATGAGAGTAATAGGGTAGATAGCCTGTATGAGTGAAAGCAAAGGCAGATGAATATCAGTTTTAGAATTATCACTGAAATGGCTTAGCAGGGTTTCTGCAGTATACACATTTTAGAGTAGTAAGTTGAAAAGTATTACTTAGAATATGATTTCTTTCACATTCCTTAAAATGAACCTTCAGATGTGGAAAGAAAATGAGCCTTTTTTTAGGAAAGCAGTAGTTTAAGTGCGCTGTATGTGTGTATGAAAGGAAAGACAGTTAATTATCACTGTTAAAATGATCACTGATATGACTTGATATTGGAGCTAGAGTATGTGTCTTAAAGTAGCAAGCTGAAATACATTACTGCAGCTATAATTTATGTCACAGTTATCAAACTCAAACAGAGGTATGGCTACTTTTGTTGAGGTGACAGTGGGGGAGACAGACAGTATATGTAAAAGCAAAAACAGTTACATAATCACTTTTTAAAATAATTAGTGATTTGACATGGGAGGACTACAATGTACATTTCGGAGCACTGCAAATTGAAATAGTACATTGGCCACAAATTAATTTACATTGGTCACAATCAAGAGTCAAAACTGTATACAAAGTGCAAGCTATTTTATTTTGAGTATTGCCATCAGGTAGGTTGGCTTGCAGTATAACAGCAAGGCAGTTACATTGCCACTGTTAAAACAGCCATCAATAAGGCATGTTCAATGGTGGTCAAGTATATGATCCTTAGGAGGAAAAACTGAATAATGAAGAGAGTTGTAAAGACAGAGAAAGTGTGTGTGTTTTTTGTGAAAGCATTGTTGCATAACTGCTGTTAACCATTGGCATAGCGTATTAGGGGTTGCAAAGTATATGCATGAAAGCAGCAAAGTAAAATGTATTACTGTGACTGCTGTTTCTTACTTGATTGCAGAGAAGCTTAAGCTATCATGAGGTGAACTCCTGAGTACTCGCAGCCACTTCCAATTCTCCATGCTTTCATCACAGAACTAGCAGGGGTATCAAGTCTCAGTTCATGCAGACTAGTAATGGCCACTGTTTGAGAGGAGGATGCCTTTAATTTTAGGGTCATGTAATGTTAAAGTACAGTTTGTTATTGTATTTTTTGGTTTGACTGGTTTCTGGTTGATTGAGACTCAAAAATACGAGCCAGATTGGGTGAATAGGGTCAGAAATGTTACCTTTATGATGCTCTTTGAGTATGAGTTACTTCAGAGTTGGTTATATTAAGTAAAGGATGAAAGGAAGGGTGAAGATCTCTGCATGAGTTGAGGGTGTGGGAGCATGTTTTATAAATTCGACTCAAGTGATTGGGTCTTGATGGATCAAGACCTAACTAATGTATCATGACCTTTTGTTTGTGCACTTTTTAAGCCATCCTCAAGTGATTGGGTCTTGATGGATCAAGACCTAACTAATGTATCATGACCTTTTGTTTGTGCACTTTTTAAGCCATCCTCAAGACAAACCTGTTTTAGCCTTGCATCAGGACTGAGCATAAAAATGCATTACCTTTGGCAGAATTCCTTAATACAAGATACTCAATGGCGTTCAGTAAGAGAAGTGAGATTTGAAGTTAGTAGGTAGTTTTCAGACCACTCAAGTTCTTTATGGACATATCCAGTATCCATAGATATATACAAGTTAAGAAATGTATTCACACTGTCAAAAACATTCAAAAGGTCCATAACAAGACTTTTACTAACATGCTTAGGCAAGGCAAGTAGGGCAGAGTCTATGTCATGTAATGGATGAAAAATCATGTTGAGCAGCAAGCAGGATGAAATGTATACATCCTTCAATTTTCTTCCACAGGTTTGGTATAGCTATTTGTTTGAGGTTGATGAGACTGCTTAAGGGTCCCTCATTACCTACAGATAAACAAGGTTTATGTAGCTAAGACAGGATCCTATCTTGAAAACTTCTGGTTACAGACCAAATCTACATGCAGGGTGTACATTTTGTTGCATATATTTTGCTGGAAGTTATCCAAACAGATGATATAGTTTTATTATTTAGGAAACTAGTGAATGAAGCACTTGTAATGTTTGTAATTAAACAGTATTGGACATCACTGGGCAAGCATCAGTTGTTGATGCACTGTTGCAAAAGTGTTTAACTAAAATTTTTTGCCAGCTGCTGGTCTGGCTTTTCACTAACATGTGTTGGTGTATGAGTGTCTGTTATGAGTTTTCCTAGCTCAAAATGCTTTGAAGAATTCTTAATTTATAGATAAGTAAGTTATTTATTTTTCTTTTCTGCATACACACACCCCTACTAACTAAATATACCAACTCCGAGATCGCACTACAATGGGGTAAAGGGCAATGCTATGGCTCAGGCCAAGTAATTTTTTTCCCTGGGGAAAAATGATGCACTGAGCCTTCGCTATTTTCAAACTTCAGGCTATATGTGTCGGAGAAATGGCATTCGCTGTAATGCCGTTTTGCCAATTTAATATAGACCCGAAACAGCATCTCTTTTCTTTCTGTACAAATTCTAAATGAGATACTTAAGGAATGCAGTCACACTACTCCCTCTATACATAATGTAGTTTACAGCAGTTTTCATCAAAACAATTATTTTTCTTTATCAGACTACTTGTCTCTCATAAATTACAATATTTCCCTTCCATTTGATTCAGCACTCTAGATCACTATGTATTGCCTCACTCTTTGGAGGGAGGGGTTATAAATGACCATAAATAACCAGATAGTTGGGCCTAAAGTAATCTTCCACTTATAGGCTAATAGGTGAATGATACACTAACTGTCCTGAAGGACCATGTTAAGCCTAGCTGTGTTATCCAATTAGGTATTCAAATTACTGTTAAGCTCATTTTTATTCTTATATTTCTCATTTATGAGTGAATGTTTTCTGCGGCCATACCACAGAATATTGGAAGAATACAATGCTGCAGCATAGGGCATCTAGACTCTGACTGTTGCCATTCGTATTACAGGGGGCAGTCCTCTCGAAATTTTTCTTATTTCTATCCATTGATATAAGTTAAGTTTGAATAGGGACAGACATGTGCTTTGTTTTACAAAGATGGGGAGTTTGGTCCTGAGTAATCATATCCACTGAAGTATTTACATTTCTCTCCAAACTGTTTTTTTTATATTGCAGAAGAGGTTGAGATCTGTGGATTGAATATTTCTGATACTGTTTCACTTGCGGATGTGGTGTAGGTCCATTAGTACTGGGTCAGAGATTGCCTTATAAGTCAGGCACAAATCACATCTTTATAGTTTATGAGACTGAGTATAGTGATAGGGCTTTGAGCAGGGGCAATCTATGCAGGTCATGTGGCTTAGACCCTGTATTCTCTTTGTAAGGAGCCTTTGTGGGCACTTTAGATGTTGCATATATCTTATGTTCCCAAATCTCTAAGTAATAGATCGACTGTTATGAGTATAATGTCAATGCAGTAATTTACTAGGGTATTCAGTTTCCCAAAGGATACAATAATTCACTTGCTGGAATCCAGCTTTGGTCCATGACTCTGGAATCAGTTATTTGTTTGGAACAAGTCCTCCTGGAGGATGGCTGAGTCTTTTGTGGATTCAGTGACTGCTCCCAGGTGGCATCCACAGAATTGGTTGACCAAAGACTCTTGATGTTTGTTTGGACTTCTGAAAAGTACATGCTAAAGATAAGTGGTCCCAGTACCAAACCCTGTGAGACTCCACTACTGACTGTGTTTTTTTTCCCTTTCTTTCTTTCTTTTTTTATTTTTGTTGTGGAGGTAGCTTCCTCTATCTTGACTTCCTGTGTTCTGTCTATGAGCCAGTTGACAATCCAATGAGTGACATGGGAGTTCATTGTCAGTACCCAAAGATACAGTATTTAAAGCTTTCAGGATGTGATTCTTTGTGATAACTGTGGGCATATTGGTTTCTGATATCTCTTGTGAGATATTTGGAAGAGTGTGGAGGATGTAGCTGGGGCTAAATTTACCAGCCAGCAGATTTGCTAGATCTTCATCTTCAGTATAGAAGGTATCATTCACAATCAGCTCAGTGCCCTGCTGTACAAGATGTTTAGATTATGGATATATCAGAAGAAGGCCTTGTGGTTGTCCTTGAACTGGGTAGCTATTTTTACCTCAGTTTCGGTCTTGGTTGTTTTAATTAGACTCCTGAGTTGCTAATATAATATAATAATGGGATTTCTAACAAGTTGCATGTTTCACTTCTTATTTTTGGATTTTTGTCCACAATTTCCTTCCCTTTGTTTTAAAATTCATTGCTATTGTGGATCTACAGTATAGGTTTATTTGTAGGATTTCCCTGACACTTGTTTCTGCTGTGTAGAATTACCTCTATTCGCTTGTTTCCATGCTGACATAAGTTGGCAGTGTATGCTCCCACAAAATCAGTAGAGTTTTCTGTGGGTGGGGGGTTGATACCGACTAGGGTATCACTTAACAGTAAGAAATCTGGCTTGAAGGAATTTCTAAAACTTTCATAGACAAGGAGATCTCAGTTTTTGTTTTAATTTTAAGAAGAATGTTTTGTGGTCCGACCTGATGAGTGAGAATGCTACACAAGGGATGAAGCATAATTACCCCTTATTTGTGAGGACATGGTCAAGGATGTAGTTTGCCCTAGGCAGTACTGTAACTAGTTGGTTCAGAGCATTTATGTTAACAAAGTCCTGGAACTGCAGCTTACACACTAATGGTGGTATATGTTTCCCAGTCTATAGCTGGGTAGTTGAAGTCTCCCAAGAAGACAGTATTGGGTTTAATGCTGTGTGAAACCAGCTCATATAAATAGGTGCTATGGCATTCCGGGGTCATAAAGAGCAGTCTGCAGCTAGTTAGACTATGGTTAGGGTCTTTGCTTATAGTGAGTTGGACTTGAAGGTTTCTAGGGCATCATGCTCCTTTGTCAACCTTGATGTGAGTCTCTTCTTGATGAAGACTGAAACCCCTCTGTTTTTTTCCCTTCCTGCATGGAAGATGGTCTAAATGTTTGTAAGGAATTATAGCCCTGCACAGCCAGAGTGCTCTACACTGATTTAAACTATGTCTCACTGACTGCACAGATGTCTAAATCCTCCAGGGTGATAAGTTCTTGCAGGGAGTGGAGTTTCTTGTTTAGGCCTTTAGTTTTGATCAGTAGCACCTTTATATTTTACTTTTCTTATTTCATTATGCTGGTATGTTTAACTGGATAGCACTGTCTAAAATGCACTGTTGGGTAGACAATGTTTTAGCCAATATTCAAAGTCCTAGAGGGACAGGTGCATACCATCCCTGGTGAAGCAGTGTGGCCTGTTGATCATATCTTCCCAGAATGAAAAATATTGCATCCTCTTTGAATGACACTAAAACCCAAGCCTTTTATTGAAGTCAATTATGTTTTCCTCATATTGAAGCATCATCCTTGGGAAAGGTATGCTATTGCTCACTGCTAGGATCATACCATCCTGGGATACGTAGTATGAGAACTTCATCATGACTCTCTTCATATAGTCCAGAAAGGTACATTTCAAGTCATTTACATCTACATGCATTATGAGAGAGTCATACTGGTACTTGCTGTTCAAGGACTTGAGTGATAGCATGATCTGATGAATCCTGCCACCAGACATCAACTGATTGTCACCCTTTCCTTACTCAGCCTGGGGAGTGGTGCATTAGTATGTCTTAAAATTATCTCACTTATGACTAGAATATTTGGTTGGATAGAGGCTTGCTTTATGAGCTCAGCATATTTGATGTCAGGACCCCATGTGGTATGTGAGGTGGTAAGCTATGCAGACTTCAAGTGTTTATGAGGGTCTTTAATGCCCTTGTTACATTTCAGAGGTCATTGTTGTTTGGGCAAGTTAAGCCTTAGCACCTTAGCATATGATAGATTATAGCAATAACCCACGCCTGGGTGTGGGTAATGCTAAATTTACCCACGGTTGGCGTGGTTTGGTCCCGAGGCGGCCCGAGGACCAAACAAAGCCAACCGTGGGTAAATTTAGCATTACCCACACCCAGAAGTGGGTTATTGCTATTATACCATGACATTATTTAAGAAAAGAAACTGTTACTTTTCTTAAATAATGGCATAGTATAATGCCTGTTTACTGCCCTTCCGCAGATGTCTGGCATCTGCGGCAGTTCTGATGTACTGCACGCCTGCGCAGTACATCAGAGCTGTGGGCAAAAGCAATGGAGAAAGCAAGATCTCCGTTGCTTTTTTTTAGTGTCTTGCTATGTTAAATGAGTTTAACATAGCGAGACAGTTTTAAAATAAGCAACGGACATCTCCATTGCTTATTTTAAAACTGTCTCGCTATGTTAAACTCATTTAACATAGCGAGACATAAAAGCAACGGAGATCTTGCTTTCTCCGCTGCTTTTTAAACATTTTCGCTATGTTAAATGGGTTTAACATAGCGAGACAGCTTTAAAATAAGCAACGGAGATCTCCGTTGCTTATTTTAAAGCTGTCTCGCCATGTTAAACCCATTTAACATAGCGAGACAGTGTTTAAAACGAAGTTATACTAATGGAAAAAGTCCGGGCGACGGACCTTTTCCATTAGTATAACTCAATTACAACGGCACGCTGGCCAATCAGCGTGCACGCTTTAGATCATGGTATAATATAGCAATAACGCCTGGGTGTGGGTAATGCTGGATTTACCCACGGTTGGCGTGGTTTGGTCCCGAGGGCGAAGCCTGAGGGACCAAACAAAGACAACCGTGGGTAAATCCAGCATTACCCACACCAAGAAGTGGGTTATTGCTATTATACCATGGTGTTAGTTTGTTTTGTATTATGTTTGTATTGTTGTTATTTATGTTTTTGTTTGCTTTTTTTTGTATTCTTCCACATTTTGTGAGATAAAATAGTCCACACTTTCAGTTTATGTTTATTGTTTATTTCTGTTTTAATTTAAATACATGTTATTTTTTAGTTTTTCAGGAAATGTTAGGAAAGGGCTAGGTGGTGCTTGGCATAATATAGTTTAAGCAGTGTAGAAGTTTATAACGTGTAGTTATGTTTTAGTAGTTATAGGTATGTTGAAATGTGGTGTAGTTTTAATTTGTATTAATTTTTTTAAAATATGTACTTTTACTATTTGGTCACTAGATGGTGGTGTTGTATGCGCTTTTATTAGATGTATGCTGATGTGGACATTCGGTATGGTGTGTGTTTTTGACTTTGCGAGGGATGTGTGGTGTGTTTTTAGTATGTACATTTTTGGAGTTGTCTGTGTATAGGTATTGTAGGGAATATAGGTAAGTGAATGGTTTTATGAGAATGCTTGGTTTTATTGTGTTATAAGTGGTGGTTATGTAGTGTGTGTGTGATGTATTTGCGACTGCATGACATTTTATTTTTTTAGTGTTCGAGGTGAGGGAATGAGGAGTGTAGTATGGAAATTGGTTAGTTTTCTGTGTTTTCGTTAAATTGTTGTGTGTTTTGGGTATTAGATTTACTTTACTTTACTGTTTATTTGCTGTCGCCGCATGATATTTAGCGACCTGACTTTTTGCGTTGTTTCTTGTAGGATTTACTATGTGCACGCTGGTTGGATTAGCCAATCAGCATGCACGTTTGTCGGGTTTGCGATGTTCGCATGGTATAATATGTGTTTTATATGGATTGAGGGAAGTGTATTTTGTGGGGAATTGCTGATAATCCTGGTATAAGTGTTGTCTGTGTGTGAGATTTTGGCTTCTACTGAAATTATATATGCACATTTCTCACATACTGTGTTATGTTGTATGAGTAATAGATGATCATCAGGCAGCATGAGACAATTTGTTCATTGTCTCAGTATACCTATCTCAATTAGGCTGGCTACAGAAATTGCTGGAAAGTGCTGGTCCATGGTTTCAACAGGTCAGATTTTTATGAGTAGAGAGGTTGGTACCTAAGTAGGTAATTGGGCTAGATTCTGGGGTGCTGTGGTGATTGTACTTGCTGGGGCAGGTAGTTTGAGGTGACCACTTACTTGTAGGGAGTTTCCTTAGTTAATTTTGAGCTGGAGGGCTAATATACTTGGTGTGTCTTACTGTAGCTTAGAGTATCATATTTATGCTCAGCAGAGTTCCTAATAGCAACAGGTTTACAATGCTGATGTCAGTTTGACTAGGCTGGCTTCTTATGGAAAAAACTCTTGTGCACACTACACACTGTCAAGTGATTTATATGGTGGTGGTGCACTAAGCTCAGTAGAAAGCAGGTTATAGATGAATAGCTACTTCAGTAATCCAATCAAAAAGTGCAAAAACACAAGCTAATGGAGCTCAGGGATATAGATCTTGTATTAAACCACAACAGTCTCACAACTGTGAATCTAAACAACAAGTTTGTGGTACCAGACCAGGCTAGAATTCAAGCAAATTTAGCATTTATGTTAAACTGTGACAAAGGCAGAAAAAGCAGAAACAAATGTATCAAAATTAAGGTGACTGCAAGTGCAGCTTAAAAATGTAATAAAACAGCAGAAAATGTGTGCTTTTAACTTCATTTTGGTAAAAATGTTGTTTGGAACACAGATTTATTTGAATTGTTTTGAACTTTTTACTGGGGTAGAACACTGATAAGTTTTTGATCAATTTCAGTCTTGGATCATGCAGTAAATCTCAATTCTCCCACCACTGTGAAGCTAACTACAAATCTATGGCACCAGACCAGGTTAATATTGCAAACAACTTACTTATAATACAACATGAGATGAGCATCAAAACATGCAAAAACAAAGGTATCAAAATGAAGGTGACTGCTTTCCCAGCTTGGTGTATCAGTGCCCACAAAAATGAAAAGAGGAGAAGAAACTGATAGGAACTACGAAGGCCAAATATACAGGGAATGCGACTGAGATGAACTTCCATATATACAGTGGGGCTGGGCTCCAAATCTTCCAAGTTTAAAAACACAAGAGGGAAAGAGTGGGTGGGTAGGAAACAAAACTGGTTTAAATGGTTAAAAAGTTAAGTAGTCTAAATGTACTTCCCTGAATGCAAAAGGGAGTGAGTCTAAATGCTTTGTTTTGTTTAAGCTTGAAGAGATCTTCAGCTTCCAAAAGCCTTAACAACAATAATGGCTGACTGATTGTTAAATATAAATACCAGTAGAAAAAGATGGAAAGGGATAAAGCTCTTGCCAGTAGTGTTTATCACCCCAGAACTGCAGAAATCCTCCCCCACTCTCACTGGGTTTAATGACCACAAGTTCTGGATAACTCACACAACTGACCAAAACTGGCTGTGTGTTCTAAGTATGAAAAGTGACTAAAGCATGGCATTTAGATGCAGCAATGCTAATTAATTCCTTCCAATTGAATAATCACTGCAAACTGCAAAATGCCTTCATATAATTGCTGTAACTTCAGCTTCATAGAAAACAGTAACATACAAAAAGATAAACCATGTAATAATAACCTATATGGTTTAATTTTAGGTGCATGTGAATTTCAGCTTCTAAGAGTCTTAGATGCTGAGGGTACTTTTCTAGCATCATTTGTGTTGGATGCTTACATATTTGGTTGAAAATATGTAGTGAGTGTAAGTATAGTGGCTGCATGCTTACACACCTGCTTCTATACTGCCTTCTGCCTTGTTTTGCCTTGATACCTACAGTCACTCAGTTCTTTAGTCATTTTCTCTGGTTTACATCAAAATTCAATTCTTTTATGGAACTCTTTCACATCTCCCTCCTACAAATATGGGTACCAATTTGCAGTTATTTAAAAGAACTCAATCAGTTTTCATGAAATGATATTTTGCAGATTATCTGTGTGACAGTTAAGTCTAACTACAAACATAAATTGTTATTCTGGTATAATTTTAATGCATCTGTATATTAGAACATTTAAAACAGATCCTAAATACAGAACACTGACTATAACGATATGACATGTTTAAAACAGTAAAGAGAAAAAAATTCAATAAATTGCATCAGTGTTCTGTTGTAACTAAGATGCTAAATCTCATGAAATGTTGAGCTTTTAATTACTCGGTCCAGATTTTGGTATTGAATTTTGTGTTGACAGAAAAAAAAATAAACCATTGTCTTTGCCTAGGACTGAAGGGCTAGCTGACATCAGATGCTCCCCACCCTCTTTTCCATCTATGCCTAGATCTTTTACCTGATGGCAGCTCTGCAATACATTCCTTCCTACCATGGAGCTGACGTGCAGCTGTTTACAGAATTTAGTGCTTTTGCTTTAATTGCCAAGATCCATCCATCTACACTGACAACATTGCCCTCACACTAGATTTTGCAGGTCATATAGTTTCAAAGAGATGTAGAAGCCAAGATTGTGTAAGTCAGACTTCCTAAGTTATTCTTTGTTCTCAAAATCAGCACAGAAGAAATTATTTGTGATTGTTCCACAAGAACCACTTCAAAGTCTTTTAAGTTTAAAGTTGCAGAGGTCAAGTTCCTGGAAAATTAAAGTAAAAGTTATATCCTTAAGCTATTCAGAAGCCTGTAACATTGCCTCAAAATAATAGGATGCTTGATTCCTTCATAGAAGGGCTTTGTGAATTCTTTAACAATGTAATATTTCCTTATTGAAACTATGTACAATATTAAATCAGTACTTTAAGTGGTGGGATTCACTTATTAAATATACTTTCTTAGCTCCTTCTGGGAAAATGTTAAGATGTAGCATCTGTTTACTTCTAAATTTGTTGACTACTCATTTACGTTTGGGGCTGACAGTATAATGCTTCAAAGTATGTTACTAAGCAGCTGTCCTCCTGCTAGAAAATGTTTTTTTTTTAAAGACAAAATCAAGCAGATATGTTTAAACCTCACAAAAGTTCAAAGGCTAATTATACTCCTTTTAGTAGTTGATCCCCTGTGTGTTGCATTGTTTTGTTTTCTTAGAAGCATTTCATCAGAATCATACTTAATTGTTATAATTTCAGTGATCAGTACATTAGTAGATAGCCTGTTATACACATAAATGCAAAAAATGCACTCTTTATCATGGCATGACACTGCTATATATTTTTAATCTGTGTGACTAATGTAATGTTCTTCCTGATAAAATCGGCCTCTCCTTCAGGATGGCCTGTTCAAAGCTTTAGTGAAAACTAATTCTTCATTCTTTCTCTGTTTTCATACTGCATATTAACACTTTAACAGTTTCCACAAATATCCATTTGTCCTTACTTGTAGGAGACAATTTGATATAAATTCTGACCCATAAAAAAGCTGTATTTAGCATCCATAAAGGGACAAGGAAATACAGTCTGTTAACGACAAAATATTGTCTTTGACCTAATAGAATAAGACTATCCTATCCAGCATTGTACAATCAAAAATATTCATCTGCATATTTATACCTGTGACCAGGAGGTGTAGAATCCCTAGAGAAAGAGCTATCTTCTGTGTATCTCTTCTATCATGCAATGATTCAGATTATATAGTACACGAGGGAAGGCTATATGATGCGGAGGGAGTAAGACACTAAAAACACTGGTATGTAACAGTAACAATGCTTGAATCTGACATTCTTGCAACAGATATTATTTCACAAATTCCCTTTTCAGACTCTCCCTGTTTTGAATAAGTATCCTTATCTGTGTGGTACTGTAACAGAATAATTGCAGTGTTGTAAAAATCATCACCTGACCTAGTGCTACAAAATTTAGAGGTCATTTTAATACAACCCTACAAATAAATGAAACAGGCTTTATGCATGTCTTTTGTCTGGATTTCCCTTTAAAACGTGTCCTCAGAATCAAGCAGATATATTGTGCAATGTCATTCCTTGTCAAACCAGGTTTTACTGCAGTGACCAAGTCCAAGGAATTGAAAGACCACTTTCTCGCTGCCACAGACTTGAGCATTCGATGACATGGGTTGTCATTGGCACACAAAATCAACTACATGTTTAGGCAGGGTGAGACCATCCTGCAGAGAGAATACAAAGTACAGTTGTGTAAGTTGATCTTAATAAACTCAGAAGCAGGAAGACACACCAAGCTGGAACCAGAAAACTATTGAAGGTTTCAAACCAGAATTGTGTTTCAGAAACTGACGTGTGTTTCCGAAACAGTAGCGTGTATCAGGATCTTGTAAATACAAGTACCAAAAATGCATAAAGGCAGAAAGGCTTAAAGGCTTTAAAAGTTGTTAGAAGATGCCAAAACCAAGTAGTTTCCACACAGGTCTTTTATTCCACAAAAACGAAAAAACGATCCAATATAACCAAACGCTTTCGCCTGGACAATTCCAGGCTTTTTCAAGATTAAAATGAGAATGTGGCCATGCTGGTTAAATACACAGGTTAATAATCCAATTTAACAATTAAAGTTTAAATACCATCAACAGTTAAAGTGCCATAGTGCTTAAATAATCTTTTTTTAAAATTCTAATGAAGCTATTAAATAAACTTCATCCACTGTGTAAATCTTGTATACTACAAGTTTTTGTTGATACTTCTTATATATCTAGATGCTGTAAAATTCATTGATTACTATTGAAATGCATGAAAAATATAAAAAATAAAAAATAGTAAAAAATAATAGAAAGTAATAAAAAAACTTAATAAATTAAACAATACTTTGATACACTTACATTTCAAGTAATTAAAAGTGTCTTCTTAGAAAATGGCTTTTTAAGCTAAAAAAATTGCACTGTTATTTTATAGATGGGCCACTAAAAATCAGTTCACATACTTTATATACATTTATATGTAAATTATATTATTATCTATTTAATTTTTCATTTATAAATTAAATTCATATACAAATAAAGTTCATATAAAAACAAATCAATTTATAACGTTCTTTTTATAAAAAGCTTTCATAGTGTGTTTGATATTGTGTCCATTAAAGTTTAATAAAATGGACTCAAAATACATATTAAAAAGACCACTTATAGTTTATTTCTTTTCACCTTCAATATGCTGTTGATACTAATACTATCATTCATTCCTGGGTTTTTAGAGGCATCTAATTTTAATTGCCAGATTAACTCCCTGGTTTCTAAATAACTTTCCCAGTCACCTCCTCTGGGGTCAATAGTGATCCGTTCCAGGACAAAAAATTTTAAAGACATGTTAGTACATGTTAAGGAATGTTTAAAGAATGCATTAGTAGTTTTCTTTTTCTCTATCTCATATGTGTGTTCGTAAATTCTTTTTTTAAGCATTCTAGTAGTCTTCCCCACATAGAAACCATGATAGAATGTACATATACCTAAATACACAACTCCCATTGTGTTACAATTGTGGTATCCTGGTGTCCTTAAAGTGCAATTCCTAGATGGTAAGAATATTTCCGCAGCATTTAATAGATAGTTGCACTGTTTACACATACCACATTTATATGTACCATTCTTTCTGTGAAAGGAAACAATGTTCGTCATTTGTCTTAAGTTAGAATTCTGTTCAAACATCCCTTTCAGGTTAATGTCACGTTTTCTAACAAAGGTTAATGTTTTAGGTAAATAAGCTTTAATGTCCTCCTGCATTGTTAGTATTGGCCAAAAGGCATGTAAGGTGTTCTCTATGTATGTTGAATCACTGGTGTATGTGTAAATAAAACTTGTCTGTGTGTCGTTTTGTCCTTTATTACTAGTTATAGGAAGTGGTAGTCCTTTACTAAGAAGGGGTGGAAATTTAGAATCTCTTTTCTCTATTACTTCCTTTGTTACAGATTTAATTAACTGTATAGGATAGCCTCTTTCTAACAACATTTTTGTTAGGGATGTAACTTCATCCATAAAAGCTTCTATTGTGCTACATATTCTAGATGCTTGAATCAATTGACAAATGGGAGCATACTTTCATACACTCTACTAAATGGAATGAACAGATTTTATTTTACAAACGTTACCTGGACGACATATGTATCTTATGGCAAGGTTCTAAGGAGACTTTTTTGGAGTTTTTTGAACATATCAACACAACTACTGATTTTTTGTCATTCACTTACGAACTTAGTAGTAATTCATTACATTATTTGGATATCTTACTAACTAAGGACAGTAAATGTGAACATTTTCAATCAAGTATCTATAGGAAGCCTTCTTTTTCAAACACATTTTTACATTTTGACAGCTCACACCCTAACTACACTAAAAAGGGAATTATTAGAAGTCAATTGATTCGAGCATCTAGAATATGTAGCACAATAGAAGCTTTTATGGATGAAGTTACATCCCTAACAAAAATGTTGTTAGAAAGAGGCTATCCTATACAGTTAATTAAATCTGTAACAAAGGAAGTAATAGAGAAAAGAGATTCTAAATTTCCACCCCTCCTTAGTAAAGGATTACCACTTCCTATAACTAATAATAAAGGACAAAACGACACACAGACAAGTTTTATTTACACATACACCAGTGATTCAACATACATAGAGAACACCTTACATGCCTTTTGGCCAATACTAACAATGCAGGAGGACATTAAAGCTTATTTACCTAAAACATTAACCTTTGTTAGAAAACGTGACATTAACCTGAAAGGGATGTTTGAACAGAATTCTAACTTAAGACAAATGACGAACATTGTTTCCTCTCACAGAAAGAATGGTACATATAAATGTGGTATGTGTAAACAGTGCAACTATCTATTAAATGCTGTGGAAATATTCTTACCATCTAGGAATTGCACTTTAAGGACACCAGGATACCACAATTGTAACACAATGGGAGTTGTGTATTTAGGTATATGTACATTCTGTCATGGTTTCTATGTGGGGAAGACTACTAGAATGCTTAAAAAAAGAATTTACGAACACACATATGAGATAGAGAAAAAGAAAACTACTAATGCATTCTTTAAACATTCCTTAACATGTACTAACATGTCTTTAAAATTTTTTGTCCTGGAACGGATCACTATTGACCCCAGAGGAGGTGACTGGGAAAGTTATTTAGAAACCAGGGAGTTAATCTGGCAATTAGAATTAGATGCCTCTAAAAACCCAGGAATGAATGATAGTATTAGTATCAACAGCATATTGAAGGTGAAAAGAAATAAACTATAAGTGGTCTTTTTAATATGTATTTTGAGTCCATTTTATTAAACTTTAATGGACACAACATCAAACACACTATGAAAGCTTTTTATAAAAAGAATGTTATAAATTGATTTGTTTTTATATGAACTTTATTTGTATATGAATTTAATTTATAAATGAAAAATTAAATAGATAATAATATAATTTACATATAAATGTATACAAAGTATGTGAACTGAGTTTTAGTGGCCCATCTATAAAATAACAGTGCAATGTTTTTAGCTTAAAAAGCCATTTTCTAAGAAGACACTTTTAATTACTTGAAATGTAAGTGTATCAAAGTATTGTTTAATTTATTAAGTTTTTTTATTATTTTTTCATCATTTTTTATTTTTTTATTTTTTATTTTTTATGCATTTCAATAGTAATCAATGAATTTTACAGCATCTAGATATATAAGAAGTATCAACAAAAACTTGTAGTATACAAGATTTACACAGTGGATGAAGTTTATTTAATAGCTTCATTAGAATTTTAAAACAAGATTATTTAAGCACTATGGCACTTTAACTGTTGATGGTATTTAAACTTTAATTGTTAAATTGGCTTTTTAACCTGTGTATTTAACCAGCATGGCCACATTCTCATTTTAATCTTGAAAAAGCCTGGAATTGTCCAGGCGAAAGCGCTTGGTTATATTGGATCGTTTTTTCGTTTTTGTGGAATAAAAGACCTGTGTGGAAACTACTTGGTTTTGGCATCTTCTAACAACTTTTAAAGCCTTTAAGCCTTTCTGCCTTTATGCATTTTTGGTACTTGTATTTACAAGATCCTGATACACGCTACTGTTTCGGAAACACACGTCAGTTTCTGAAACACAATTCTGGTTTGAAACCTTCAATAGTTTTCTGGTTCCAGCTTGGTGTGTCTTCCTGCTTCTGAGTTTACTGGACTGTTTTTGCTTCATTTGTAAGTTGATCTTGACATAACAGTAGTTGCTTGAATGATCACTGTTGCAGTAGCCTTAGCTATAAAGGTCATATCATTCTAAGGATATAATGGTTGGACAGGTTCCAAATCTTCAGGGTGCATTTTATGACCCCAAACTGTCAAGCAACTCGAGCTGAGCTGATTAAAAGAAAGGTTTGGGCCCAAAGCCCTTCAGAGCTTCCCTGCCAGCAGAGAGAAGGAGGCTGAGCCCTGAAATGACAATGCTAGTAATAACAAAAAAAAGAAAATGTCCATACCCTGACATAAGCAACACACCAAAAAATAAGGTGGATGGAGGGAGGGATGGAATACTTGCAGCAGTGATCATTCAAACATCTACTGTTATGGTAAGTTCAGCTTACATAACTGTACGATGTTGATCATATCAATCACTGCTGTATTATCCTTAGTTATATTGGTAGATTACCATATCTTACTACATTTGGGAGATGGAAGGAGAAGCATCCAGGAGCTGGACATAGAGAAGGAATCACACTTGTAGTGCTTTGTAAACGTATGTACAGAGGACGTCTTTGAGGAAATATGCAACAAGAGATGGTTGGTTAATAAAAATCAAAAACAGTAAAAAACTGAAGGACAAATGAAAATCAATGTATTTCATGGTTATAAATTCTTACTAATTTGAAGAAGTGCTTGAATACTTATGAACAGGTGCTGAATATTACTTTTTAAAAGGTAAACAATTTATTTATTTCCCTACTTCAAATGGTTACTAGTTCCCTTTTAAAATGTTAGACTTTGATTATTTTAGCTATATATGAAATTAAAGCCACTTATTTTCATTTAGAGTTTAAAAGATTGAACTATTAATTTTATTAAAAAGTAATCATTATTATGCTGAAACTTATGTTAGGTGGCACACTTTCTTATATCCTGGCATACTTGAGTAATATACTATTAAATATAAAACAGGATGTAACAAATTATACTAAAAAGGCATATTAAGTTACATTCTGGGTTCTTAAAATGGTCCAGTAGTCTACTACTGATAAATAGATAGATAGATAGATAGATAGATAGATAGATAGATAGATAGATAGATAGATAGACAGATAGAAAGAAAGATAGATAGATAGATAGATAGATAAGTAGATAGATAGATAGATAGATAGATAGATAGATAGATAGATAGATAGATAGATAGATAGATAGATAGATAGATAGATAGATGCAATAGCACCCAGGAAAGGCATGCTATATTATAAATAAAGTATTAAAGATATAGCATTTTGCATACATAAAAGTTGCCATTGGAATGATATCAAATAATTAGGGAGACATTCACAGTTTTACAAATTAAATCAGGATCACACATAACTGCCATTCTTTCAATGCAAGTGTATATGCTATGTCTCCTTTAAAAATGACAGACTGCTTTAGATTAAACATCTCATACAAATAGTAAATGCTGAATCAATAAGTGTTGTTTCTTTGAGTGCAGTGGCTTTATGATGGTTAGGATGCTTTGGGATTTTTTTTGTTATTGTTTAGTGTTTTAGAGGGGTTTGGGGATAGGCTTGTGGTGAGGAGGTGGCTTGAGTTGACTTGCAACTGTTTTTGTGTGAATGTTAACTGATGGACTGTTCATTTTCAAGCCCTTATCATGAAAACCAGCATTAACAATTTAGAGTCATGAGCACTTTTATGATGCTGTGGGAGTTCTGAATATTCTAAGAACTGTCCAGGTTACTTGCTCCTGTCTAAAAGGAAATAATCATATTTCAAATCATATGCTAAGATGTCAAAGAATACAAGTTAGATGATAAGCAAAAGACAGTGAATTGCATTCTAAATCACTGTCAGTCATTACACACTTCAAAATGCTAGCTACTGATAGTATACCTGACCTGCAATAGCACCCAGGAAAGTTATGCTATGTTATAAACAAAGTATAAAAATATATAGTAGTTTCTTACATTTGTAAAAATTATTATTGGAACATTATCAGATAATTAGAGTAACATTCAAAGTATTAGAAGTTAAACCTGGATCACATATAACTGTCATTTTTACTGCAAGTTTATATTCTATGTCTCCTTTAAAAAATGGCAGTCTGCTTTATATCAAATATCTCATACAAATAGTGCTTCCTCAATCATTAAATGTTATTTCTTTAAATATAATAGCTTTTTAGTGGTTAACATGCTATGAATTTTTTTTATTTTTATTTAGTGCTTTGAAAGATTTGAGGGATTGATGTACAATGTAGAGGTGGCTTGGATTCGCATATGAATGTTTGGTGTGAACTGTAGCTGATAAACTGTTCATTTCCAAGCCATTGTTGTGAGGACCAGTTTGAAGCAGCTTAATTAGAGTCATGAGCACTTTTGTGATGCTGAGGGAGTTCTGAAAATTCTAAAAACTGTCCAGGTTACTTTTTCCTGTCTAAATGTAAATAATCATAATATTTTGTATCATATTGCGGTGGCGGTGCTGCGGTAGCATTGTCGCCTCACAGTAAGATGTTGTCCTGTTCGATTCTCAGCTAAAGCGTCTTCTGTGTGGAGACATACGTGAATGGGCATACCTTCATTGAAGGTTGTGCGTCAGAGCTGGCAACTCAGCACTTAAAAATCTACTACCAATCATTAGTGGACCAGAGTTCCGCTGTGGCGACCCCTAACCGGGAAAAGCCGAAAGACACAACAACAACAACATGCTAAGATGTTAATGAATACAAATTAGATAATAAGCAAAATACAGTAAATTGTATTCTAAACCACTGTCATTTATTAAATAGTTCTGAATGCTTGCAGTATAACAGAAGGATAGTTTATATACTAGCCTATACAATGGCACTTCCGATAAAAAAAAATTAGGATTGTGTTTTGGTTATTGTCTCTTTCTAATGATAACAAAACTTAACATCTCAGAACAATTTATTATGGAAAGTTTGAATCTTAAAAAGGAAGATTTTTCAGATGTTTGTTCAGTTACTATTAGACATAACATTTAAGGAAAAAATAGGACTGATTCTAACAGTAGTGCTAGATTAAAGAGTATCAAATATGTAAAGGTAAATATAAATGTTCTATTATATGATACTCTATATGAAGATTATAGCTAAAATATAAAATCTAGGAATATAGTAATAGTACAAGACATACGCTGGGATTCAATAAACTCTGTGGAAGAATAGCACTATTCTCGCACAGAGTGGTTCATTTTCATATAGCACAGCAACATGCCTTGCATATTCATGACATAAACCATGAACAAGTGCAAGGGATGTGTTCAAGTAGTGCACGAACATTGAACATGCACCCCTGTACTCAGAATGTTCCATACAGCACTTTCTAATAGTATCGGCATAATATTAGAGACTTACTCTAATATTGTGCCAGTATTTCAGTGTCCACAGACACTGAAATGAAATAAATAATCATTTCAGTATCCACGGACACTGAAACACACATGGCATCAGGAAAACAATGCAGGGGGTGTGTGACTGGTTCTTTCACATCCCCTGCATTGTAAAAGTGCTGTACGACACCTCCACAACCTGCTAAAGCAGGAAATGTGTGCAAATGCACAAATAATGAGGGATAAATCCATGAAAAGGGACACAACATACATATTGCCCTCACAAACTTAGAAAGCTGATAGAAAACAGGACATGTATTAGCACGAATTACTGAAGGATAGAAGTCTGAAAGCAAATGTATGCCAATATACCCTGACAACAGTCCATGTGGACAAAGGCAAAATAATGGGGGGAAAACAATAAAATAGGGACAGTTCTGAAAATGTTCAATTACACACTTAGAAAGTTGATAGAAAACAGGATATGTATTAGCAGAAGTCTCTGAAGGATAGAAGCCTGAAAGCCAAATGAATGCCGTTATTTCCCAATTGCAGTCTTCAATGACTTGTCAGAACTCCACAATAGTCACTTATATGATATAAAAATATAATACTAATAATATTATATATTTTTTTCTAGGCGAAGGAATGTTTAAGTGTAGCTAAGCGGGTGTGCACATTATGGCCCACTGCTTACCATACCTTAAACATCCCATAGGAGATAAATACAAATATACAGGTGAAATTTCAAAGCCAAGATAGTGTAGTGGTTAAAGTTCTGCCTTTGCATGCAGGCAGTCATGGTTTGAGTACCAATACAGGCAACTTATTTTTCTATGGGAAACTTGTGTTAAAATTATTTTTGTAAACTTAAATTATGTAGCAACTGTTTTTTGTCAACCAGGGTAGTGTAGCTGGTGTACAATGTAAGTGTGGGTGCATATAACATGTGAAACCACCCATGTACTCACGAGTACCCCATAGAGTATAGTCACACCCCTTGTCAATGTAAGGAAAGCACATAGAGGGATGTCATGTAACATATATGATATACACTTTGTAAATGAAATCAGTCCTCTGATATATTTAAAAAATTAAAAGTGAGCAATGGTTAGCAATGCTCAGCTATGCTTAGCAAGTGTAACCATTGCTAAGACGTGATTGTTAAGCAGCAGGTAGCTCAACTAAATGGATTTGCACACAGTTAAGCACTGCTCAACAATTTCTACTTTAATCAGTGTTAAAACCAGCTCAGTGGGCTAGCGCACTGCTTAGCGGACCTTAACCTTTTCAAAATGGTCCAATGACAAGCAAAGGGCAGGGATATCACACTATTTAAATGGCGCAGGTAGGGATACAGCCATAATCTGTTATAGTCCATCTGTGCAGATACAATGGCTGGTGTTGGAGGGGGAGTGCACTTTCAGATGGCCTGACACCGACATGAATACTAGAATAAGCATGATTATCAGTTTGAAATTGGAAAGTTGCCCAACTTTGTTATGACCTTGTGTCCATGCCTACTACAAATAGTCATATGACCCCTGACATAGCTGTATGGACTCAGCAATACCTTACCTGTAAAACCTGTCTCTACCAAAGTAAAGTAATCCCCTTTCTGGACTGCAGCAATACACAAACCACATAATTGGTCGCTATATCGGCTGTACAGGTCAGAGTAAGAGCAGGAACTAACTTGGCAGTGAATCAACCTTTGTCTGAATGAGCATATAAGGTCACAGGTGGATTACTGTAAGGCTAACTATGAGTAGAAAATGGACACATCCCTGAAGGGCAATCACAAGGCCATCTTCACATATGTCCGCAATCTCAGAGGCAACAACCCAATCCACTCTGTAATGGTGGTCAGTCACACCACATACACACACACCATAGCTATAGCCAACCTGCTGCAGACAAGTTTAGGGCAAACTTTACCCCCCTGGCTCACCATCAGTGTAGGTGCATATGCACAGCACCTGCACCCCTCTCCTCATCATCAGGGAGCAGGTGCATACTGCCTAATCAAAGTCAACAAAAGCAAGTCTCCATGGGACCTTAGAACATTCCTGTCTGCATCCTATATGAACTCAGGCATATGTTTTCAGCTCCATAACACACTGTATGCAAGCAAATCCTGAGTATTATTGACATCCCATCTGCAAGAAAGACAGCCACTGCCATCCCTCTACACAAATTTGAATGAGGAATAGTGGTTTATGCAATGTACTGCCCTCATTAGGGGGAACCATGACACATCAGGAGCAGGAGTGCAATGCAGGTTCATACTGTGCTGATAGATGACAGGGGTATGATGTGGTTGTAAGTGGCAGCTAATGATAGGCAATATTGATGCACTGGCTCTTTAAATAACTCTGGGCAATGTCTGAGGTCCTTTGATGTGTTTCCCCTGTTTATGTCTTGCAGGTGGCATGCAACATCAGCTGGCATACACTGCAGAGGAGGCTGCAGCTATTACTGAAGAAATAATGCAGCACCACACAGTGCTGTTCGACCAGAGCAGACAAAATCTGCAGGAGCAGACTGTCCTGTGGGACAACCTTGTCCATAGAGTGAACACTTTGGGCCACCATGGCCAGACATATGATCAGGTCAGGCATCGGGCAACTGCCCTGATATGTCGTGTCTGGAAAAGGGTTGCTGCCGTGGCCAGGGGCCATACTGCTGCAGGTGGTGGTCCAGCCACACAGACCCCACTTACAGCAACAGAGAAGCTCCTTGCCAGCCTTGGACAGCCCCCACACAACACCCAATGCATGAAACACCAGTTGTGGAGGGGGTGGCACCCAGGCAACAGATGAGGAGCATCCAGGTAAGTCCACAGTGCACATCAATTTAATCATGTAGCAGTTAGCAGTCATACTGTCTTCAATAGAGTATCTAGATGCATATGACAGTTCAAACTGCATTTGGGGTGGGGTTTAGTAATGCACACAAGTGCACATCTATGGTGAGGGACAGCAAATTGTGTACTATCATAGCTTGTACTGTACCTGTGCAGACACGTAGCATTCATCTTGGAGCAATGCCAAATGTGAGTCTGCTGACAATACCTCTCCCCGCAACTACATAGGTCCCTCTGGTCTGTATGTGGGACAGCAGCCTGAAGCCAGTGAGTATGGGATTTTTCTGTTGTGGTTCACCAGTACCCCAGGCATGTTAAGGACATGCATGTGACCATGCACATAACTGTTACTCTCAGCTATTTTGTAATATCTGCATGTTCACTTGTGGTGGGGTTAGCTGCATTGCATCTCAGTGGTTATCACAGGGCCCTATTTGCAGGAGATGTCACATATCTGTAGCATACTTCACAACCTGTTATTACTAGAACTCTGGGCAAAGACTGACAAAATGGGGGACGAAGGCCCAAAACTAGGGACATATTTTATAAATTAGTGTGCACACACCTGTTAGAATGCCAGGTATTTGTGAAATACAAAAATGAGAGCATAATAACACATTTCCAAACCCTTCTAACCTTTTGTGTGACCTATAACCTGTACAATTCAATTGTAAAACAAACAAATATGTTAGGGGAAAAATTATGACACATAAAAAACTTACAAGAAGCTAGATACATATGTGTGCACAGGCTGAAGCTAATACTGTGTTGAAGCAGCTTTTGATATTATTACAGCATTACGTCTTCATGGGTACACACTTGCCATCAGTTACAGAGACTATTTGATTAACAGCCAATAACAGTCAGCTGTCCTACCAGGATTATCCTAAATTTATTCAGTTGCCTGCTACAGCAACGGCCATAGTTCATATACAGCTTATGAAGCAGCAAAGGGATCTCATTTGTGAAAAGTATCATCCCAGAGAAGGGTACACATGCATTTCCACAGCATTGCATAAAACATGGAACCCAGTGAAGACAGTCATCAAATGGTGGTGGAAATATGGGGCAACAGTGACACTGCATTTGACATCAATTACCCATATTATCCTCATGTCAGGCCTATGGGGCAGGTTTGGAAGATGAAAGCCTTCTCATACACAGAACAACATACAGGTCTGGCAAATTTCTCAAGAAAAATACATCAGGTCCCCCAATAGCACGTGGGTAAATATGTTATGGTGTAATGAGACCAAGGTTGCACTTTCTGGCGACAATACCGAAAGGTTTGTTTGGCAAAAGAACAATACTGTGCATCACCAAAAGAACACAATCCCCATGGTGAAGCATGGTGATGGAAGTGTCCTGCTTTGGGGTTGCTTTTCATAAGCTAGAAGTGGGCCTGCAGCCAAGGTGGAGGATATTAGGAACAGTTCAAAATACCAGTCCCTTTTGGCCCCAAATCATCATGTGTCTGTTAGAAAGCTGTGGATGAATAGGACTTACACCTTTTCACACAACACTGATCCAAAGTATACATCAAAATCCATAAAACAATGTCTTCACCAGAAGACAATCAATGTTTTGGAATTGCTCAACCATAGTCCACACATACATCCACTAGAGAATCTGTGGGTTGCCCTGAAGAGGCCTTGCAGAAGTGATGCCCTCTCAATCTGACAGAGTTGGAGGGCTTCTGCAAGAGGGAGTGTACAAATATTGCTAAGTTGAGATGTGCCATGCTGATACACACCTTCTCAAAAGGACTGACTGCTGTTATGAAATCAAAAGGTGCTTTAAGAAAGTATTAGTTTAAGGGTGTGCACACTCATGCAAGTAGCCTATTGTACATATTTCAATTTCTACATGTTATCCCTAACCGATGTGTTTCTTCTTCAATTGCTTTTCACAGGTTATAGGTCACATTAAAGGTGGGAAATGTTATCACATGATTTCTATGGTCTCATGTTATATATCAGACAAACTGTGCATGTTAACAGGGGTGTCCACACTTATAATGTCCACTATAAACTTATAAGGTTGTTAGTGTAACTGGTTCTGTTGTAACATACATGTATTGCAGGTTTTGAAGTGTGAGACTCAAAATATGTCATTAAATAGAGACACCAGTCCTCATATCATCCCAGTAATGTGTCAGACAAATACAGGATTTATAATGAAGAGACCAGAAATATGACCCACACCTGTATACATTCAGCAATGCTCTGCACAGTTAAGAGGTATGTTCTGTAGGAGTTGCCACTGTGCTATACAGGTAAACAGCAATTATGTGTACATGGGTGCAGTGTGTGCTGCTTGAAAGCCCATCACTTACTAACACTACTCACATATCACAGAGGTTTATATAGGCTGTAACAGGAAGTGAAAAAAGCTGCACTGCATGATGACTGCATGTAGTGGTCTGACTGTGTTGTGAATGTTACCAATTGGCTATTGTAAGGTCTGTGTAATGCCTGTCTGCCAGCTCACCTGTATGTGTGTGCTTGTGTGCTTGTGTGTGTGTGTGTGTGTGTGTGTGTGTGTGTGTGTGTGTGTGTGTGTGTGTGTGCGTGTGTGTGTGTGTGTGTGTGTGAGTGTATGTGTAGCAACAAGTTGTATAGTGCAGGTATTAATTTACATATGTTGTCTTTCCCCCACAGGTTGTCATGGTGGTCGGGGTCGCTCCCGCTCAGTATCTGATGTCAGTGTTTCTGCAGATTCTTGACAATGATGATGGTCATATTCAGGCACAGGTGGTGTTGTCAGGGGCTGAATCTGTGCTATCAGTTGGCATCCCACAGTCATCCACAATGTCCCCACACACAGTCACAATGCCCACACATGCCCCGTCCCCAACAGCCACAGATGATGGACAGTTGGCAGGTGGTGGCATGGAACAGGCTAGTGTGGTGATATGGCAGGTGTGAGTGTAGACACTGGCCATAGCCAGAGTGCAGGCGAGGTCCCACACAAGTGGATGGACAGGGGTGTTCAGAGGAGGACTGCTGCTCATCAAGCTGTTGTAGCAAGTGCCACAGCAGGTGTCACCAGACACATGTTTTGGGCTGTCATGGATGCACAGGCACATAGTGAATGCAACACCAGACAAATACTCAGGGTGGTGGATGCAACTCTTCCTTATTTACATGGTGACATATGTGACCTTGTTGAGACCACACACCAAAATACTAAGGTCATGAATAGATGGTAGGGTGAGACCTTCACAATCCTCGAACATGGAATGTCTGTACTAGAGCGTGTGGTGGGGGATGAGTATCAGCCATGTAGATGTAGGTCAGCACCAAGATCAGCTGAGAATCTATGGGGCTGTGCACCTTCACACTCCTGTAGTGGCAGTGACACCAGCACTACCAAAGGGAGTTGCTGTCCACATCACAATGGAGCAGGCCATGGGCCCGTGGTCCTGGCTGGTCCCATCAGGGACACTGATTCAGCAGACAGCAGTCACTGCCAGGAAGCAGTACTGCATCTGGCCTTGGGCCTGGTGGTGCCAGTGAGACCTCTGGCAGGACCAGATCATGTTTCCATGGCCAAAGATGGTGAATTGGACACCCTGCCATGTACGTTCCACAGCTGTCCAAAATACCCCTGTGTAGGGCAGCCACATGGCGTGACTGTGTGCATATACACACACACATCTGTATCACAGGCAGGTCACCTCCAGACATGCACAGCAGCTATGCACAGCCCATCTGTAGTCTACCCCTTCAAACACACATAAATGGATGTCAACCATATGGCCCAGCCTAGGACTCTGGCAAACCCACACCACACCCTGTGCATATGATGATACCTGTTCCACATCCCTGTCATCCATACAAACAAAGCAGGGACAGGCTAATATGGATCTGATGCACATTGTGAATATAGTACAGTGTATCTCTGTAATACTGTGTAAGGTGCTGTCTGCTTGCATTTGTTATGGGTACAAATAAAGGTGTATTGCACCTTATTAGCCATGATGCATTATTGCTGTTAGTACCACTGACTGAATGTAGTCTGACATGCTGCATTCTCTAGTGTTCCAGGTGTCTGTGTGTCTGCAGGCCGTGGCCCTGCAGACATTACCAACATGGAGTATGGCAGAGTGGAAATACTCCGACCATTTCATAGCCAAGGTTCAGCTTTATATGTATGTTTATCAGGTGTGTATGCATGCAACAGTGTGTTATTGACATTGTTGTCAGACAGTGAGACCCGGCGTACATGTCCCTTGTCACAGACAGGTAGCCTTCAGACATGTCACCTCAGTGTTGTGTAGTACCACAGGTTCATGCATATGGAACAGGTTACTGGAGTACTGTGAGTAGGCCCCTTACTAGCTTAGCCATTAGATTGACTGAAACAGATTCACGTGTCAGCACCTGTTGCCCATGTCATTTCTTTCCCATGCACTCAACCCTGATGCAGTTGGTGAGGGGATGTATGGTACTGTGTATGACAGGTTTGTGGTATGTATTCCTGAGTTCACAGGGTGAAACAGGGAGACAAAATGGTATATCTTTTCCATACACACAGTAAAGACTGACACAGGAGATGTGCATACAGTAACACAAACACAGTTGGCAATGGACAGATTCGTAAACCTACATATCCACTTTAATGTACTACAGTGTTACATACACATGACATGCCCCACATAGATTATATGCATGGGACATAACCCACTACCACTTACACCATGTAATGTTGGGAATATCTTCATGAATGGTGAGATAACCCACCAGAAATAGCAACTGGAGTCATCTTTTGCTCCTACAAGCCTGAACAAGTGATAGAGTAACAGATGTTGTATCAGCATGATGTTTCAGTCAGGTATGATATCTGATGCAGGCATGTGTGTCAGTACAATAACTGTGACCTATTTGGCAAAAATATCATATACATGGCCGTTGTTAGGGGACACAGACCACATATAGGTTGCAAACATCCAGATATTCTGTAGACATCTGTACAGATGACTGGAATGGCCTGTACAATGGTTTAACATGCTGCATGTGAGGCAGATGCCATTAACACACTATATAAAGTAATGCCATCGGTAGGTGGTAAACAGGCATGGATGGTACACACATCAAAATGGTATAACCCACACATAATATGATTCTCACCCAAACACACACACGCTGCCAATATTGAGATTAGAATACCTACCTGTCTAGTTATGTCTACTATAGTGTTACACAGTTATCAGACATGCCATGGAGCTTATATGAATTCACCTTCTTCCAAAGTACTTCTAAGGTGAATGACATCAGCAGACCTTGTAAAGTAGGGTAATGGGAAGTGTACTGGGTGGTACACAACTCAAAATTGTATAACCCACACATTATATGATTCTCAACCCAAACACACACACAGTTGCCAGTATTTAGATTAGAACCCCTACCTATCTAGTTATATTTACTATAGTGTTATGCAGTACTCAGATGTGACACAGAGCTTATATGAATTCATCTTGTTCCAAGGTACTTCTAAGGTGAATGACATCAGTAGGTCTTGTAAAGTAGGGTGATTAGAAGTGTACAGGGTGGCATACAACTCAAAATGGTATAACCCACACACAATATGCTTCTCAGCCCACACTCACACACACAGTTGCCAGTATTGAGATTAGAAGCCCTACCTATCTAGTTATTTTTAATATAGTGTTACACAGTTATTAGATGTACCACAGAGCTTATATGAATTCACCTTATATGAATTAACCTTGTCCCAAGGTATTTCTAAGGTGAATGATATCAGCAGGCATTGCAAAGTAGGGTTATGGGAGGTGTACAGGGTGGTACACAACTCAAAATGGTACAACCCACAAATTATATGTTTCTTACACACATACACACTTACTTGCCATTATTGACATTAGAGCACCTGCATATCTAGTGATTTGCACTATAGTGTTACACAGTTATTGCATGCGCTATGGAGCTTATTGGGATGACAACTGGCCAAAGGTGCTGATAAAGGGAATGAAGTCAGCAGGACTGATAAAGTGGGAACTGGATGGGAAACTTATCAAAATACTTCTTACAAACATACACACTTACGTACACACATTTAGCAGATCTGAGAGTAGAACCCCTGCCTATCTAGTGATTTGTACTATAGTGTCATACAGATACTGCACGCAATACAGAGCTTACTTGGTTGACAGCTGGCCAAAGGTGCTGATAAGGAGAATGACATCAGCAGGACTGATAAAGTGGGGCACTGGGTGGGAAACTTATTAAAATACTTCTTCTTACAAACATACACATTTATACACACATATATGTGGTGGATCTGAGAGTAGATCCCCTGCCTATCTAGTGATTTGTATTGTAGTGTCACACAGTTATCGCATGCAGTATGGAGCTTACTTGGCTGACAACTGGTCAACACTGCTGATAAGGGGAATGACATCAACAGGTCTGATAAAGTGTGGCACTGGGAAGTGTTGTGGGTGGGAATGACCTAAAACAGTTTCATCTACAAAGAAACACACACTCTCTCAGTCTCGCACACACACCTGTTGCACACACAGTTGCCGGTATTGAGATTAGAACCCCTACCTATCTAGTTATTTGTGCTATGGTGTTACGCAGTTATCGCATGTGCTACAGAGCTTATAGGGGTGATACGTCCCCAATGGTACTTCTAAGGTGAATGATAGCAGCAGATCTTGTGAAGTAGGGCAAGTGAAGTGTAATGAGTGTGAACAGTCTCCTAATTCTTAGACCTATGGACACACACACACACACACACACACACACACACACACACACACACACACACACACACACACACACACACACACACACTCTCACACCACACATGTGATGTGCTATTATAAACCCAACCTCAGTACTATTACACAATGGGGCTCATCTTTTATGCTGACATGTGCAACTGTTTACAACTGGTATGTCACTGTCCACAACAGAACATTACTGTATGTCATTCAGGGTATCCGTGTGTGTGTGTGTGTGTGTGTGTGTGTGTGACTCACTCTGTCTGTGTCCCCCTGTGTGTCTCTCTCTATCACTGTCTTTCTCTCACTTCCCCACTTCTATGTGTGTGTATGCTGGACATATGTTGTTATCTGTTGTCCATATATATGTGTGTGTGTGTATCTCACTTAACAGATGCAGATATATCACATATGGGCCACCTACAGCTAGCTGATGGTAATCCTGTCTGGTGTGTGTGTGTGTGTGTGTGTGTGTGTGTGTGTGTGTGTGTGTGTGTGTGTGTGTGTGTGGACAGTTAAGGTTTACATAGCTGTCTATATGCACAGACATATATACACAATACAGTCATATATTCCGATGTGGGTTCCAACCCGTCCTATGATTCTTTAAGTGTAGGAGCATGCCCAGTGTGACCTTCTATAGTTAGAGCGGGACTCCTTTCCAGAGATAGGTGTACTCTAGTCCAGGATTTTGTGTGCTACAGCCATACCTATCAGGAGTACACAGAACTTTCCTCAGGGTACTGGGTTTGTTTAGCAGACATTTTCTGACATATCTGTAGTCTGATACTGCAATGTATTGTGTCATTACCTAGTGCCAGACATTCTCAGGTCATCACTGTGCTTTACCAGAGGAATACTGGTTGTATGATACATAGACCAATATTATGAGGAGAGATATGTACATTCTTGCCCAGAAAATCCATTTTACAGCCAGTTGAGTGATGACATGCTGTGTAAACAGCCCAGAAACCTGATGATATATTTTCTGGGGATTTCCTGCCTATGTGGTATCTTTCTAACCTGAGATGTCATATCCTTGTGTGGCCATACCTCTCACCTGTACATTTTTTGGCAGGTTGTACAGGTGTTTGGCTAGAGGTTTCATTCTATGTAAACTTGGGATTTTATGGCAAGTTAGTTACATATCATTGAATAGTGGTGTTACAAAATAATGACAGACATCACTGTTTTAGACTACATAACCTTCAGACAATTCCTGCTACTGCATACCCTTCACCCTGCCAACTTTCTCAGTATGTAAGGGTGCTATTTACAGCACATGCCTATCACTGTGCCTTTGTTCCACTTTTATTTCTGCCCTTGTCCACATATCTTGCTGTCAGAGGTTGGGAGCTATGGGTGTGGATACAGAGTACATTCTACTGTGCAGGCATGCCCATTATATCTAAAAGCAAGCATAAGACAAAAGGATTATTGGGAATAACCACTAGCAACAGTTCCAAAAAGCACTTATATTCACAAAAGCCTTGGCACCTCGGCTACACATCCTTCAAGATGCCCATTATATATGTAGTATATTCCACATATTACTGTGACTTTCAGGTATGTCAGTGGCAGAGCAGTGGGTGTCACTGAAATGCATAACAGTTGTCACTGCTATTATCTGTACATGGCCCTGTCAAAGAAAGCACTGTACTTACAGCACTACAAGACGACTGCCAGTAGAATATGCTGGCCAGATCCTGACAGTATTAACCACACATGCACATAGCTCATTGACCCCTACATATTGTGGGCAGGCAATATGTTTTCATGTGTATTGGTACAGTCCTGCCAATGTGTGCTATGCTGCTATTTACCTGCAAACATACATGTTACTGCATTTCTATGGGTATATGGGGGGCACACCTGTCAACTGTACACATTTGCACAGACTGTGCTGGTATTTGCTTTTGGTTTCATTTACCATACTATTGTGTCCTGTCTTGGTGACTAGATGCATATCAGTAAAGAGCACAGGTCAGATTGTAATGGCGTACAATTGAGTTTCAGACTTCTTACCCTTCATAGCCTTACTGCAACTTTGAATCCTGCTGTGCTACCGCTGTGTGAGTCTGTAGGGGGATAATTCAACATTGCTGCCATTTGTGTGCCTTCACCAGACATTTCTCTCTGGTTTTCTACAGCTGAGTTGCTGTATGGGTGTGAGGGGTGGCTGTGGGACCCCCACACTGACATCCATGCCTGTGATGTAAGCCCCCCAGTTAGTTCTCCCCACACATATACTGCAGTGGGATTTGCCACCTTGCGTACTACTGCATGGTGTGTGGAGGCCAGTTTTGGCCAGACATTTACTGGTGTCTCACATAGCTGTCAGTTGTATGCTGCTGTCTCAGTAGGCCACCCCATTCCCTTGCATGCATGCAGCATTTCCATAGATATGCTAGCAAAACATACTAATCCATTCATTTATTGTTAAGCAGCAGTTGTGAGGATGGTGCTTGAGGGCCACCTATGTTGGCTGCATACAGTACACTGCCTATACATAGTAAGTTACATGTAATGTGATGTGTGTGTCATCCATTTTACTGTGTGTGTGAGTCAGAGAGAGGTGTCAGTTCCTGGGGTCCCTATAGTGTCATTGTGTGTGTGCTATGCATTGCCTCTTTGCCAAGGCCTGAGCATACTGGGCATGCCTCTATCTGCCTACAGGAGCAGGCTCAGGGGCCTCCTCCTCTGAGTCCCTCTGTGCCTGTGTGGACCTTGGCAATGGTGTTGGGCTGTGTGACCCTTCCCCATGCTGTTCCTGCTGCAGCTGTTTCCACAGGATTATTTTGTGTAGCATGGCACATACTATGAACATGTGTGCACATGTGGCTGGAGAGTACTGCAAGGCTCCACCAGATATATCAAGGCAGTGGAACCATGACTTGAGCATCCCAACACATGCTCTATAATAGATTCATAGGTTCATAGGTAGGTACTAGACTATTGGCCCTGGGGCCTATACAAGCCCAGCCATAAAGGTACCCTGGCTTTTGCCACCCAAAAAAATTATTTTCCTGCGCTACTGTCAAGCAGAGCCACAGAGGTGATCCCCAGGGTGAATTTCCTATTTCCCATCCAATCATCAAGATTTTTCTTGAAGAGTGCTAACGAGGAGCTTTGTTTGATATAGATTGGTAGTTTATTCCAGAGTATGGGAAGTCTCTGGGACAGGAATCTGTCCCTCCGGCATGTTCTGTTTATTGTAGTGACAAGGTTTAGGTCCCTAGAGCATGTAGCTCAGAGGGATTGGGATTTCTTTAAGTGGAGCATGTCCAACAGCTCTGGGTTTGGCATAGCTTTGTGTGTTAGGCAGAGATCACCTCTGAGTAGGCGATATGCAATGGAGTAAAGCTGGAGTTTTTTGAGACAGTCTGCATAGGGCATCTATTTGAGGCCAGTAATCCTCTTTGTGAGGTATTTCTGCGGCCTTTCCAGTTGTTGTAAATGTCTTGTGAGGTACATACCAAAAGGGGCATTGTACTCTATAATGGGTCTAATGAGTGATGAGCAGAGGGGAACGATGCCCTCTTTTTTTCTGGATGAGAAACCTTTTGTGATGAGGTGTGCCACGTAGAAGGATTTCCTGACTACTGTGGCAATGTGATTATCAAAGGAGAGACTACTGTCCACCTGTGTCCCAAGGTCTCTTATCACACTTTCAGTGTTAAGTATACTACCGCCTATGTTGTAGTTCATGGGTACAGAGTTTTTACCAAAGGGGATGACAATGCACTTTTTGGCATTGAGCTTGAGGCCATGGCTTTGACACCAGGCATCTGTCTCAGTGAGGCCCTTTTGTAGGATGTCCACATCATTAGGAGTTTTGATTATGGCTCCTAGTTTGCAGTCATCTGCGAACTTCATTAGCCAAAGACCTTCTGTGTTAGCCTGTACTTCAGAGAAGTAGATACCAAACAGGAGAGGACCCAGGACTAAACCCTGTGGTACTCCACTTGTCACTGGTCTGAAGTCGGATTTAGAGTCTGCTACTTTCACAGTGTGGGTTCTGTCAGTGAGCCAGTTGGCAACCCATCTTGTGACATAGGGATTTATACCTAGTTTAGTGAGTTTATCTATAATTCCAGAATGGGAGATGGTGTTGAAAGCCTTGGCAAGATCTAGATAGGCTGTGTGAACCACCTTACCCTTATTTACGGCTTTGGTGGCTGCTTCAAAGAAGTCTATCAGGTTTAGGAGACATGATCTGCCTTTTACAAACCCGAACTGGGTGGATCCAGAGTTTGGAGATTACCAATGTCTTTTTTTAAAAGTTCCATGATGATCCATGGTCTTGCAGACCAGGCTCGTCAGGCTAATGGGGCTGTAGTTCCTGGAGTCCGTGGTGGCTCCCCCCTTGTGGAGTGGGATAACTGTTGCTGAGCACCATTCAGCAGGCACAAAGCCTGAGGTGAGGCTATGATTGAACATGGTACTTAGGTGGAGTGCCAGTTCGTTCTGTAGTTCATGTAGAATGCAGCCTGGGATGTTGTCTGGTCCCATGGATGCTGTGTTCTTGTCTTTGGAGAGTGTGTTTTTTACCTGTGCAGCTGTGATTACAGGAACTTTGCATTCTTCCAGGATAGAGATGGGCTCATTAGGGAGTGAGGGGGGTAAAGTTAGCACTGAACCTATCTACCAGGATGTTGGCAATATCAGTTGGGTCTGTGTATTTAGTGCCATTGTGCTGATCTGAGTGTTGCCATTGAGATTCTTGACATAACTATAGAATGCTTTGTGGTTGTCTTTGCAATCAGCGGTGATTTTGTTTTCGTAACTAGCTTTGGAGGATTTTATCAGAGATTGCAGCTTCTTATTGAGGCTGACCAGGGAGCTCCTCCACTCGTGAGATTTTACTCTCTTTTGCAAGAGTTTCTTTCTTCTGTTGTACAGTTTGTTTATGGCAGGGGACCACCAGATTGGCTTCCTTTTTTTGGAGGGTAGTGTCTTGGTTCTGTTTGGGATAGCACGATCCATGCACTCATGTAAGTGCTTATAAAGTGCAATTGTGTAGGATTCAGTAGTCATAACTGTATTGTTCATATGCATGGGTGTCATGAAGTTCATTACTTCTGTCTTAAGAAGCATGAAGTTGGCTTTGGAGACATTTTTTACCATGGTTTCCTTAATGGGGGCTGGAGGCAAGATGTGGATATCTGGGGTAATTAGCTTATGGTCGGATCGGACCAATGAGGCATTGACTTCAGGTGTGGAATACCAGTCACTCATATTGGTAATGACTAGATCTAGGATATTGTTGCCCCTGGTGGGGGTGTGGATAAGTTGATCCAGGGCATTGGAGTTTATGAATTCCAGCAAGCGTTGAGTGAAGGAGTTGGTACATGAGTAGTTTTCCCAGTTAATGGTGGGGTAGTTGAAATCGCCCATTATTAGGGTGTTTGGTTGAACCCTAATATTTTCCAGTACATCAAGAAAAGAGGAGTGGGAATCCTGGAGCATGGTGGGTGATCTGTAGCAAGCTACAATTTGGATTGCAGTTTTGCCTAGAGTTAGTTGCACTTGGATAACCTCGGCTGCATTATGCTGAGCAACTAGCCTGGAGGTGTGGATATCCTTAATGAATATGGACACACCTCCGGCTTTGGTGTTCCGGTCCAGGTTACATGGCTGAAAAGTGTGGTATGAGTTATAGCCTGGTAGTGCAGGGGTGCTCTCTGGAGACTTGAACCAGGTCTCAGTCACTGCACAGATATCGATGTTCTCCATTTTAAGGAGTGCCTCAAGTGAGTGCATTTTGAGATTTAGACTTCTAGCATTGAGTAGCATCACCCTCAGTTTTTGCTTGCCTGTTCCTGTTACAGTTGTGAATTTGTCATTTGAACCTTGCCTAAAAAAGGCACTATATGGGTGGCAAGAACCTTAGCCCGTATCCAGAATCCCAGGGTTGACAGGTGCAAGCCATTTCTGGCAAAGCATCATGGTCTGTCGACCATGTCATCCCAGGCTGACAGATACTGGATCCCTTTAGAATGGCACCAGAAGCTTAGCCAATTGTTGAAGTAAATAATTTTGTCCTTGTACTGCAGCATCATTCTGGGTGATGGCAGAATGCTACTCAAGGCTAGGGTCATACCTGTCTGGGCTACAAGATCGGAGAGCTCTTCTATGTCTCTTTTCATGTAGTCCAGGGAGGTACATCTCTGGTCGTTCACACCAACATGGACAATGACAGAGTCATATTTGTACTTGTTGTGGAGTGACCTGAGTGTGTGGGTTATGTGGCGGATCCTGTCACCCAACAGGCAGCTGACAGTAACCTTCTCCTTGTTTAGCCTGGTGAGTGGGACATCAGTGTGCCTGACTATAGAGTCAACTATGACTAGTGTGTTGGGTACGTTGTTTTGCCTTATTGGCTGTAGTTGAGTGGCACGCTGAGTCTGCGGGCTATGCATCATTTGGGTTGTGTGGTGGGTGGAGGTCGCTTGCATTTCTGCTTTGGAGGTCTCTGTTGCTTGAGCAGATTATTATTGAGAGCCTCCGCGAATGTTTTTGTGTTTCTATGTGTGGATTTTGGTGGTGTAGTTTTAGTGAAACTATGTGATGAGTGTGGTGTGGTGCAAGTGTTTACCTTCTCCTCTTGACTGTCAAGTTCAGTCTTGATTTGAGAGAGCTTTACCTCCAGTTTGGCTAGATAAGAGCATTTATCACAGGTTGTAGTGTTCGGTTGTAGGAGGAGAGGGTTGTCTGTGTACATGATGCAATTTATACATTGCCCCAAGATGCCCAGATTCATCAGATAGACAGGAGAGAACACTGGGAGCTGACCCTTGGACATGCCTGAATAAAAAAAAAAACTGTTTTCCTCTAGATAAGTGAGGAAAGTGAGTACAATAGCTGTTTTTCTCTAAGCAAGTGAGGAAAGTTAGTACCAAAACTGTTTTCCTCTAGGTAATGAGGAAGGTTGAGTGCTGTAGTAATTAGTAGGTTATTTAGTGCTTACAAGTTCTGAACAAATGCTGATCACGAATAAGAAAATTCAAGTGCTAAAAGTAAGAATCTGTATCTGGACTAAACTAGTTACAGGAAAGGGGGGAAACAAGTGCAAATGTGGGCTTTTAAATCAGAAAGTTGAGAGAGATGGAAAAACTGCCCAAACGGCCAATAACTACAATTTCTGGGCCAGAATTACCTCTTATGTGGTAGATAGGTTACCTAGTGCTTACCACTCGCACTAAGCTAGAAGGCTTCCCTCCAACACAGAAAGCTTGGGGGGGGGGGCTCAAAAGCTTACATACAGTCCTGGATACAGCAAATCTAAATGTGGACTACACTAGTTACAGGAAAGGTATTATAGATATATATATATATATATATATATATATATATATATATATATATATATAAGTAGTTAAAACAGCAGTCAAAACAATTCAAATGCAGTGCAAGCTAGCACACTTGAGTATGTAGCAATGTTAGACCAAACAGTTTAAAAAATGCAATTAAATTAAAAATGACTAGTGATCCTGGTTTGTGTGTGTGCCTCATTATGGCATTCATGTGTCGGTATGTGTGCATTTCTGATGGGTGTCATCATCCATGGCTCCAGTGCATAGCCAGCATCCCCCACCAGATGGCCATACAGGATGCCCCCACTGGCAAATGCCTGGTACAGCTGTGATGAATACCAGATGTGGGAGTCATGATAGCTGCAAGCACACACATTCATGATAATGCCCTGGGCAGTGCATACAACTTGGCAGTTGATGGAGGGGAATCCCTTGCTGTTTATGTAGACACTACCCTGTTCACCGGGTGGTGCATTGATGTGGACGTGTCTGCAGTCTATTGCACCCAGTGCCTCCAGGTATTCTGCTACATGGTGAAAGAGATGCATATTGCTGGTCCTCTCCTCACGGGTGTTGGGTAAGTAAAGTTGCTCACCAGCATGTGGTAGCATGGCATCAAGGAACTGGTGGAATACCCTGGATGCAGATGCCTGTGAGACCCCTATGATGTCCCCAATTGGTCTTTGGAAAGTACCTGTAGCTAGGATTCTTAAGGCTACACAAATGCTGGTATCCACTGGGATGGGCTCCCCTCTGTTGGCTCTAGGTATGAGTTGAGGCCGGCACAGCTCAGTGATTTGCTGAAGCATGTCTCTGTCTACTGTATAGCACTGTACTATCTCCAGATCATGTAGCCCCTTCTAACTTACCCTTGGTCTGAACACTCTTCTCCTCCTTGGTCTGTGGTGGTTGTCAGAATTATCCTTCTCTCCTCCCTCAGCCTCTTGCACATACTGATGGAACAAAGCAATGGCAGCACCTAACATTTTTCCCCTGCATGTGTACACCAATGGTGCAGAGTTAGTGGGAAACTATAGACTGTAAGGTGTTTCCATATTTTATACTGCTGTGCTGCAGATGCTGCTTGTATGATTGGCTGACTATGATGCAATCAACCTGCTAGCTATGTAATTTGTTCTTGATTGCTTTTATTCTCCTATTTTCCCCTTCCCATTTGTGCTATTTTTAAGCCCCAAGGCATGCCGTGCAAACCCAGTGCCCAAATGTAAATAGTCCTGCTATTTCCAGGGTTTTTTTTTGTTTGTATTAGACCCATTGCATGCCATGCATACATGTTTAGCTAATATAAACATAAAGAAATGGCCCTCCCTGGACGCAATCATGCTCTTCATTTCATGGAATAAGCCAATACAGCCTCAGACACACCCTCTTGCTTAGCTGTGCTTATCTAAGCTTATGTGGGCACCATAGGGCTCAAATGTGCTTAGATCATAGATGACACACCCACTTTTCATGTCTGTAGCTCCTCCTACTTACACGATCATGTTATAGCACCAACATGGCTAGGTGCAGTTTGGCAGTTAGAAAATGTTTGTGATTCAGTAAATTTCCGCTCATTTGCATACCCCACTGCTTAGCCCCATAGTTACTGCACTACCCCAGAGCCTTTCCCCTTAACAACCACTGTTCCCTGGTATTGTTTTGATTCTGAATGCCTTAGACTATAATGGCAATATGCAGATTTCCCTTAAAATTGAGTTTTCATATTTTTTTTTTATTGTCAGCCGTTTGCGCACCGCTGCCCTATGCTTTAAAGGCTGAGATCTACCAAAAGAAAATAACTTTTATTTTTATAAAAATGAAACACTTTAACATGCCAATGTCCATATATTTGGCCATTGGCATGCCTAAAGATTATAATACATGCGTTTTTTGTGAGTTGTCATGCCTCCATTTTCAATTTTGCAGAAATATATTCAGCTAGTACCCGAATACATTTCTGCAACTAACACTATTCTTGCATGGATGGCTGCCTGCTTGCTGAGTCACTAATTCACCTCATTTGCATGTTTTCATCAGCAAATGAGGTAATTAGCATTATGCAGTGGTGTCTGGAATAGTATAGGCAGGCTCGCACATGTCAAAACAGTAGTTTACTGGATCACTTGGAGGCCGTATAGGGATCATAGGGATCATATTCCATGCAGGAGCAGCTACCCTGTTTTTGCATGGAAAAATTAGCTTATTGAATCCCAGGGCTAGTATTTAAACTGAAATAGAAAGATAGCAGAATAAATAAATATGCATATAGGTTAAGGAATATAAATATGTTTGCAAGGGTGGGAGGTTGGCATAGTTTGCCTTATAGGCACTAGGTGCAGAGTTTGATTCTCACAGAGGATAATTCTCTGGGGTTGGAATGGCCCACAGGTAGAGTTAACTTGATATTAATTTACAAACTTATGAGCCTTTGAGCATCCTTACACATAGTAAATAAAATAGAACAAATATAAAATAATCTGACCTATAAATTAATAAATATGAAAATAACAACTGACTTCCTCCCTATAATAGACAAGGGAGATAATGTAAGGTACAGGGAAAGATGATTGTAGATATATTTAGTTTGTTCAACTTATAATAAAGATTATGAACACTTGTGTAACTTTTCTAATTTATAATAAATCACTGAGCTTTTTTAAGATGATACATACTAAAAATATGAGACACATATGAATCAGAAGCATGAGCTAAGTGTTATTAGTCTAATGGAGAGTTTGAAAAGTTGTTTATTAATCATTTTCAACAAACTAGGCATATGTTATTCCATGGTAGAATGTTTTACGGTTGTTTCATTAGGCAATTTTTTTATTTGGTTCAAAAGTTTTGTCCATAGCTAAAGATTTCATATTGTTATACATAAAGTATGTAATAAGTCCTATACATAGATGTATTTTCGTTATATTTGTTTTTTCCTCTCGTATATAAATATCTGATTTTAACTGCATATCTTTTAATATTAAATGATTGAATAATCCAGGAAAGAGGGGTGTCTGTTCAAATACTTGCAATTACATAAAGCTCAAATAGCATTTCTAGAGGAAGCACATTTATTTAATAAAGATGTAAATAAACGTTCATTAAATAATTATTTTGTTTTATCAGGTTCTGGCTTTTGAGCTAAAAAGAAGAGGCACTGTTATTTTTATGGAAGAACTCAGCAGTAATGCTTAAAGTAAAAGATACCTATGTTGATAAAAATGGTATATTAAGTATTGCTATAATTGAGTGTAACAGAAAATTATATACATTGGTGAACTCTTATTGGATTCCAGGGGTTAGAGCTAAAGATGCAAAAATGTACTTATACACTATAGCCTATTACATGATCGATGACGTCATAATGGCTGGTGATTTTAATTTTATTATATCAGACAAAGATTCCACTGCAGATAGAAAACTAAGAATCACATCTTCAGCCAAACACTTAATGAAGTTTGTAAATCTAATAAATTTAAAGGATATATATGAGTTATTGAAAACAAACTCAATCCAATTTACCCATTATTCATATAGATATGGAGCACAAATATTGCTAACATTTTTGTCTCAAACAATCTGTTATCACATATTAGAGAAGTTTCAAAAGTTTCATGTCCATTATCAGACCAGAATGCTATAATTTTTAATATTATTTTAAAAACTGACAATTTAATACATCACAGGAGATTACCAGCATAGATTATTAAAATAAAAAAGATTTAAGGTTTGGTATGTTAAAGAGATCAAAAAATTCCTAGAAATAAGCTTGAATGGTAAAGTATCTGACATTGTCCTTTGGGATTCCCTAAATGCTTACTTAAATGGAAGAGTTACAAGCCAGTATATTAGTAAAACAAGAGAATGGGACAAATAATTGAATACACTATAGGCCAAAAGAGATACACTAAAGTTAAATCTAAAACCAAATAACTCTGTCAGTCAGTCTGAACTTCAAAATGTACACACAAAATATGTTGAAATTCTAAATCATAAAGTTTCAATAAACCTGGAAAAACGTAAACTCCAGGCATATTCAGTAAACCCTTTAAGCTTGCATAAACTTGCTCTTAGTTAAAAGAAAATGAATAAACAAATCATATCAAATAAATTATAACACATAGAAATAATAAAAAAGAAAGAAGAACAGATGTTAAAGGTATTCTTGAGGGCTTTAAATATTTTATGAAAATATAAATAATAATTCAAATAACCTAGATAATGATGATATAGTTGAAACTTTTCTAAGGGAAAATATAAATAGTAAAATAGCACATGAGCAAATAAAAAAAATGATAGACCATTCACTTTAACAGAAATAAAAGATCAAATAAAAAAGTGAAAAATAATAAGGTACCGGGCTTAAATGATCTTATACCAGAACTATATAAAATACTACCAGATGATGCATATTAGATAAGGTCTATAGAGAAATAAAAACAAATGCTGAAGCCACCCATCTTGTAAATATTCCCTTATATCACCTATTTCAAAACAAGATAAGGATCCTGCAAAGTGTTCATCATACAGACCCATTTCACTTTTAAATGTGGACTATAAGATGTTCATTTTCATTTTAGCTAACAGGATTAATCATTTTAGCTAACAGAATTAATCTACCTAAATGAATTAACAATGATTAAACTGGGTTTATTTTAAATAGAAAACTACAGGATGGCATAGTAAGAATACATGCATTAAGAGATTATGCAAATAAAAATAAAAACTTTTCATCATTAGTCTCCATTTAGATAAGGCTACTGAATTAGTTAATTGGTTGTACCTGTTTAAAACACTTAAAGTATAGAATTTATCACCTGAGCTAATTGTACTTATTTCTAAGTTCGAAAATAACTCTTGTGCTTATAAAGTATATAATTTCTCACCTGAGCTAATTGCATTCATTTCTAAGTTATACAATAACTCTTGTGCTTATGTTAAAATTAGTTATTTTCTTTCTAACTCCTTTAAATTACAAAAAGGCACAACACAAGGCTGTCTATTATCACCTTTACCTTTTTCATTAGCTATATAACCCTTTGCTAGTAGTATTAGATCCAAGAAGAATATTAATGATAAAATAAAATAAGATTTCAAACTAAAGATTCAACTCTTTGCTGATAATATTTTACCAACAATAGGAAATATAGAAAATTCATTAGAACATATAAATAGTTCTATGAGTCAACAATGAACAACAAAGACCAGTAAATAATATCTCCTTGTTTCTGTAACTCAAATCCGTTTATTGAGTAACAGTGCTATTAAAATGAGTAGCAGCAAAACAGTTCCAAAATTCACTAAATAACAGCAAACGTCTCTTGACAATGTTCAATATAGTTGAAATAAATAGCAGCAAACCAATCTTTCTCTTGGACCGTATAATAAGCGAAGCAAATGGAATAATTGACAAGGTACATATCATAAATATTGACTCTTATTTAGTAAATTTGTCAGGTTATGTGTTGAATGATACTAAATTGTCAGTGTTACAAAAAGGGTTGAAATTCATACCTTCAGCCCTACTTAGATCTTATGAATTAAAATGTGAAATTTTTAAACTGGTACATAAAATGTATATTAAAGAGTACTTTTATAATTTAAACAAAGTAGAAAGCAATATGTTACATGATGTTATGGATTCTTCAACCAATAGTTTTTATTCCTGTGAGTCTGATATTGGAGAGTAATGCGTATAGTAAGCTAGATACTAGCAGAATAACAGTGAAAAGTATGTTTATGCCACCATTCAGAAATGAAAATATTCGGGGGCGTGGCCAAGGATGAACACAGGATAGCAGCAGATTTCTTCAGCTCCACCAATTTCATTACACTGACAGGAATTAATTACTTAAAAAATTAATTTTTGAAGTAATTTTCTTTCTAAATATGTTTGTTTTATATAGTTCTTGAACTATATCTAAAAAAGAAAGGAAATCTTAACAATATTCCTGTCAGAAATCACTTTGGAAATTTTCCTGTCAGTTTATCAGTCTGAAATGAGTTCCAGTAAGACAAATTCTCAAGACTCCAGCATCAAGAAAGAACTTCAGTCTCTGATAATTATAATCCAGCAACTTACTGCTAAGATGTATAAAATGGATACTAAAATAGACACCTTCATAGAAAAAACTACAAAACAAATAGACTTGTTACATATAGACCTGCAACAACAGAAGATCCAGATGACAGGCATAGAAGAAGCTGTGAATGACATGGAAAATAGAATACAAGAAGAGGAAATCAACATTGAGTTTCTGCTGAAACAAAATACACATTTACAAACAAAGCTGGATGACCTGGAAAATAGATCTAGGCGCAATAACATTAGGATTTTTGGACTGCCAGAAAATATTGAAGGTAACAATATTACTTCTTTTTTAGCAACATGGCTCCTAAAACTTTAGACTTACCAGAAGCATTCTCTTTTGGTATCGAAGAGCACATAGATCTATAGCTAATACTAACTCTAACAAAAACTATCCTAGATCAGTTATAGTTAGATTTCTATCATCTTTTGATAAAGAGATGGTTCTTAAATCTGCTTGGGCTAAAGCTCCTGTTAAGATTAATGAGACAACTGTGCGTTTTGACAATGACTATTCTTCCATGGTAATAGCTAAAAGAAAAGTTTTTCTGCCACTAATAAGGGAGCTTAAAAAAACACAGTTTAAAACATACCTTCTGTTTCCTGCCAAGCTTAAAATCTTCCTTTCTGATGGTCCTAAAATTTTCGATGACTTAGACTCTGCTTTACTGTTTATCAAAAAAAATAAGATTTTGGATAAAATAGAAGAAATGGAATGGGCTAGTCCTTCATTAAAGAGACTGGCAACTGAAACTTCGTGGAAGACTTCAGAGAAGAAGAAGAGACTAAAAAACAAATGATTTGTTCTAGGTTTTTTTTTTCTCTCTCTCTCTCATCATTTTATTTCATTATTAATCTTTTTAAATATAGTTCCTGCATTTCCAAGAAGCAACAAATATTTTGAAAAAGATTTAATCAAAGTTATTCTCTGTGTGCAAAGAAATGTTTTGTTTCATAACTAGTCAAAATATCTGGAGATTTAATGGCAAGTTGTGATTCAACTTGTTCTCTTTCTGAAAAGGAGAAGTAAGGTCAGTAATTTGATGCATTTTTTTTCTTTATCTTTTTTTTTTCTTCTCCTTTTCTTCTTTTCTTTGTTTAAACAATGACATTCTATTTAGATTATGTAGTGGGTGAAGGGTGGGGGAAGGCAGGGAGAGAAGAGTAATGAACATATGATTAATAGAATAATAACATATTTATTCCTTGTAAAAAGTTTATATGTTCTTCAAATGCTATTCCTAATTATACTTTCTTGATTACACTGCTTATGCTTGTTTGTAAATAATCTGTCATGCTTTAACTAATAATAATTAGAACTAAATAATAGTAAATAATATGTTTTTTATTTTTAACTCTAATAATATAAACAGTAAGTAATATTCCATTGTATATACTTCTTATAGCTTTCTCTTACATTTTTCTTATTTCTGCCTTACACCCTTTTACTTTCTACTCTATTTTTCTTTTCTTTATTAATATATAGAAATGCTTTTGATCATATAGACACAGTAAATAATAAGATTTGCATAAAAATTGAGTTGGGACAAAAATATTGAGTTTTATTACCTATTAATAATTTTGGGCTTAATTTCACTTACATAGAGGCTGTAATAATCTATAAAATACATTGTGAAGGTTTTGTCATGTTTAGATGCATTTACACTGCTAAATGAATGTTTGTCACTAGTTTTTAATAAGTTTCCCGCCAAAATGTTAAGAGAGACAATCTGGGATGTGGGCTGTCTCATGCACGGTGTCCATGAGCTACTTCAAAAGCTTCAACTCTCAGAATTCTCACAGAGAAGCTGAAAGCAGCTAGTCTCACCTTTGACCTAGATATCACACTGACACATCACAGATTCAGCAATGACACTCTACCAAGAAATAGAAATGATACAAATGCGACTATGTGAAGGAAAATGAACTCTTTAACATCTAAATGTGAGTTATTTTATATAATTACTTAAATATCTATGTTATAATTCATAAAATATGTCAGTTATAATGAGTTTAAATGATACAGTTTCTTGTAGTAAGTAAATGTCTTATTTTAGAAGGCATAGAAAATGAAACATTTATTCAAGTGTTTTTGAAAATCTACTTAACAGCAGCTTAATAATCTGTGTTAAAACTTATGTTCCAAACATATACATTACTATAACTCATTTAATTCATCTGATTGACAAACATAAATAATTTTATAACTCTATACTGGAAGAAATTGTCATGTGATATATTTTAAAGCAGTAGTATAGCATGGTTGTAAAATCTGGTTACTAAAATGTGTTTGCTGTGCATTATTTTGTATAAAGCAGACAGATTTATTGTAGGGACAGCAAGTAAGATAGTGCTCAGTAAGGACATAACTCAGTGAGATCAGATATATATATATATATATATATATATATATATATATATATATATATATATGTGTGTGTGTGTGTGTGTGTGTGTGTGTGTGTGTGTGTGTGTTTGTGTGTGTGTGTGTGTGTATGTATGCATATGTATATATATATATATATATATGTGTGTGTGTGTGTGTGTGTATGTGTGTGTGTGTGTGTATGTGTATATATATATATATATGTGTGTGTGTGTGTGTGTGTGTGTGTGTGTGTGTGTGTGTGTGTGTATGTATATATGTATATAAGTGTTTCTGAGAATCTGCATAACTATGCAGTATGATTTATAACAATTTCTATGAATACAATACTTTATTCTATTGACAATAATGAGTTTGAGTAAATGCTTATATACAAGCAATTCAAGGTTTTTTTTGGAAGCTGTTAATTGCATTTACATGACAGAAAATAGATGCATCTTAATATATGTAATGTCTGAATCATATTAGCCAAAGTTTTTGATTTAAATGAATGTTAGAACTTATTTTTCTCTCCTCTTGATTTCTAACATCAAGATTATTTGAATGCTATTTGAATACAAGTGTTTTATATTACATGGATGTATATAGTAGTATGAACAGTTTTAAAAAAAAAAAAAAAAAAAAAAGGTTTATTTTAGTTTATATGATGGTGTTTTACCAAATGTGTAGTCTTGTCTTGCTAGATAATTGAATTGAAAACTGTTAACCTCAGTTAAATATAACTAGTATTAAATTGATAAGGTGGTAGCTGAGGTACTGCTGCTTAGGGTAGGGGGTTAACTTGAGCGGTAAATACTACTCTAAGTTGGAGTTTATAACTCCAGGCTGGATGCAAGGTTTAATCCTTACATTATTTTCACTTGTTCATTGTTATTTGTATATAGTTTTGACATCCACAATATATTTTGTACATTCATTGTCACTACAAACAAAATTGAATCCTATACGAAATCCCATAAGAGATTCAATAAATACAGCTATATTTAAAGGTACACCTAAAGGAGGAGATGTAACATTACTTATCTTGTTATTTGTTATTTTGATCTTAAGATTCTTAAGTTTTAAAAATGCCAAATGACATCTTTAAAAGGAATTTCTTTAAACATTAATGGATTGAATAATCCATGTAAAAGGGCAAGCCTAATAAGATACATTAATTTACATAAGGCCAACTTAGTCTTCCTGCAAGAAACCCATCTCTTGAAAAAAGATATTGATAAACTAGCCACAAACAAATATACAGTATTGGTTAGTTCAGAGCACACTCAGAAAAAGAGGAGTGGCTATTTTATGGAATAAAAGTATGCCCATTCCTAAAACCATTAAGTCTTATCAGGATGACACAGGAATGTTTTGTATGGTTACAATACAAATTAATGGGAAGACTTACACTTTAATTAATGTATATTGGATACCTGGAATTGGTATTAATACAGTGAAACATCATCTTGATAAGATCATATCATTCTCTATAGGAGGTATTATTTTAGCTGGTGACTTTAATTGTATACTACATGAAAGTGATACTACCACTATAGGGAAAAGAAGAATTACATCTAATGCAAAACATTTAAATGATTTTGCTAATTCTTATCATTTGAATGATATTAATAATCAGATAGATTCAAAGTCATTACCATACACCTTTTTTCTAACAGATACAAAACTTATTCAAAAATAGATAGGGTCTTTATTTCTAACCAGATGGTAACAGATTTAATTAATTCCAAAATCATTTCATGTCCTATATCTGATCATAATTCAATTGTTTTTGAATTCATGATAAAAATACTCATAATGTTCAGATCAAAAGGATACCAGCATACTTAACTCAACTAAAAGACTATGAAGAATATATACTTTCAGAAGTAAAACATTTTTAGACATAAATAATACTCCTGAAGTCTCCATTGTTTATGTTTGCGATGCCTTAAAATCATATCTATATGGACAAAGTATCAGATGGTATAATAATAAAAGGAAATCTTGGGATAAGGAATTGTTAGATATTCAAAGTAAATTAGACTCTTATAAACATAATAATAAAGAAAATATTATGGACAAGAAAGTTATTGAAGAAATAAACAAACTAAATGAGAAATACAAAGAAATTTTAACTCATAAAGTTAAAATAACTTTAGAGAAATACAAGTTTTGTCTTATTCAATAAGCCCCAAATACTTACATAGACTTAAAAATAAAACAAAAAGGTTGAATAAACAAAACCATATCAAAGAAATCTTTTCTCTAAGGAAAAAGAAGAATGTTTCTAGTATACCAGAAATACTAGATGAATTTAGAAATCACTTTCACAAAATTAACCATAATAACATTAACATGGAACCTAAAGATAAAATAAAGGAGTTTATAACCACAAACATGAATAAAAGCTTAATAAACAACAGATTAAACTATTGGACAAGAGTATTTCATATACAGAAGTTATTACACAAATAAATAAGCTTAAATCAAACAAAGCACCGGGTAATGATGGTATTATACCAGAGATATATAAAATCCTTTCTAAAAGTACATATTCATTAATACATAAGGTTTTTATTTTGGCCCAAACTGAGTTAATAACCCCCGATCTTGGCAATATACATTTATTTGCCAATTTTAAAACCTAATAAAGATCCAACTAGATGTACTTCATATCGGCCCATCTCATTACTTAATGTTGATTATAAAATGTTTATGAGTATCTTTGCTGATAGATTGAAGACAATCATTCCGGCATTATAGATATAGATCAGGCAGGCTTCATTGTAAATAGAAATACTTTTGATAATATAAGAAGAACTTTAACATTAATAGATTTTGCAAATAGGAAAAAGAAAGATTTAACACTTATTAGTCTTGATATAAGTTCAGCATTTGATTCAGTAAGTTGGGACTATCTGTTTACCTTAATGAAGTGCACAAACTTCTCAGATGCATTTGTAAATCTAATTGAGCATTTATACAAAGGAACGTTGGCTTATATTAAGGTAGGAACATATGTTTCACAAAAAATACCCATTCTTAAAGGTACAAAACAAGGATGTCCACTTTCTCCACTATTATTCACTTTAGTAATGGAGCCTTGGGCTAATTTGATCAGAAACAGTACTGACATAGAGGGTTTTGAAATAGATGAAAATACAACATCCAAAATTCAACTTTTTGCAGATGATGTTCTAATTACATCAGCAGGATCTAATTCTTCTATGCAGTCTCTATTTGATAAAATGATGTATTTTAATAGTATTTCTGGTTTAATATTCAATGAAGAAAAAACTAAAATACTACCTATATGTACACGAAAAAATATTCTCAGTAGTGATTTTACTAAATATGTACCCAATTCAGGTCAGATAACTTATTTAGGTATAATACTATCTAAAGATATTAAATCTATTATATATAATAATTATAATACCTGTTTTCTTAATATACAAAATATTTTTAATACCTGGAATAATATGTTTTTTACTATGGAGGAGAGACTTACAATTATTAAAATGATAATATTCCCCAAGATTTTATACTTAATACAATCAATAATACTTCCACCTACAAAAATAATTATCAAGAAACTGAATACACTAATGTTAAATTTCCTATGGGCACCTAATAGACCTAGGATTGCATTAAAGAAACATACTAATAGCTGGTCTCAAGGGGTATTTCTTTTCCAGACTTTAATTTATATATTATCTCTTCTATTGTAAAAGTTATTACTTTATTAATAGATCAGTCATATGTCACAAAATGGAAAGATTATTGGGAGCTAATTAGTATGCACTTCATGAAAATCTCCTTAACACATAAAAATATGATTGTAAATAACTCCATGTTATGGTTACTAAAGGAATTTTGTACTTCACCTATTACACCTAAACATATGGTTTGTTACCCATTAAATATCATTATTAGTTATCGTAACTTTATATTCATGCACCCTAAGTATAGGGAATGGAATTTTATTGTATTCCCTATAATGTATACTCAGGGTATGCTTTTGTCATCTACTTCTGAAGGAACTCATTTAACTATAGATAATGATCTAAAGTACTGGTATCAGTTGATATCTGATAATAAAGTTAAAAATCTAGATTTCTTAAAACAAGAATTTGATCTAAGAGAAACTTGCTGGTTAGAGGTTCAGACCTTTAGACAACATATCATTAATAAAATAGATCTAATGTCTATAACAGTTAAAGAATCTATTCCAACACTGATTGATTACTTGATATTAAATATACAACATAAAGTTTCTGATAAAGGTAAACTTTCATACATACATAAAATTATCAGACAAGAAACTTTTTACAGTGTAGATTCATACTGGAATTATTTCACTTCTATTAATGGGGACCCACCAAATCAACAAGATAAACAATATATATTGGAATCTGCTTATAGAACTACGTCTTCCATTGTCTGGAGACTTTATACATGGAAATGTTTACATAGATCTTTTTATACACCTTTGATGATGAATAAAATAAATAATAAAGATAATTTATGTAAGAGATGTAATGTAGAAATTAATGCTGACTGGGCTCATATGTTTTATGACTGTATAAAATTGAAAGAATACTGGAAGTCAATTAATGAATTTTTGCAGGCTCTTATTACAGTAAATTTCATTATTTCTAAATCTCTTATATTATTCAACACACCTGTACCTCAAAGTGTTAAAAAAGGTTAAGCTTCCCTTGTTATGGTCTATTCTAGCAGTGGCTAGGAAAATAATAACTAGAAATTGGATTTCAGATACACCTCCTTCGTTCAATGAATTTAAAAATGTTATGAATATAGTGCGCCATATGGAAATAAACACAATTAGGACAAGAACAAATAGAAAAACATCTTATTATATTGTATGGGATAATTTACAAAATTTGTTAAAAAAAATTTAATTTCAATAGCATGGTATTTTAGTTTAATTAATTGATCTGATTGTAGTGGATGTCTTTGTAAATACTTTAGTTGTTTTGTTGAATATTATAATAATACCTATTTTTAATTACTTGTATAAAATTGTTATGATATTTCTCTTATATGTTAAAACAATAAACCTGTTTTGAAAGAAATGAAAATATTCAACAGTTTCACACAGCATTTAATTTAATATTAGAAAAAGAATTAAATGATTTCAGTAAAGAAATGAAAATGTATAATTTATCTAAGCAGGAATGGTTAACTTTGATACATCTTAGTGAAAATAGCTACTTAGTTTTTAAACCTTTTGACAAGGGGGGGGAATTGGTGATTATGAAATCTATGGATTATTACAACATGTGTATGGAACATTTAACAATTATAGAAGTTTATTGCATGGTTAATAAAGAAAGATATTTGCAGGCTATTACAGAATATGAACAACGTATGAATAAAAGAGTATGTCTTAATTATTTCTGCAAATCAGATATTTCTGACAAATTCTCTAGCAAAGGAAGCACCATGGCAAAATTTTACTGTGTTCCTAAAATACAAAAAAAAAAAAAAAAAAAAAAATCACATACCACCCAGGTTGTCCTATTGTTTCAGCTGCTGGCTATTTTACTCATAATCTAGGATGTTTCCTACATGAATGTTTATTAAAAGAAGTTGTCAAATTGCCTTCATATATTAGAGACTCATTTGATTTGTTAAAAAAAAAATTGAAAGGCATATACTGGGAAGCAAATATGTACTTTTTGGTACTAGATGTTGCCAGTTTATATACTAGTATACAACATAATTTTGGTATGGAGGCATTGAGTTACTTTATGGGTGACAACCCTAAAGCACATTATATAAAAGAGTTGACACATTTCTGCTTAGTTAATTACATTTTTTTAATTTGATGGTATAAGATACAAACAGTTGTAAGGTACCACCATGGGGGCAGCTTTCGCCCCCATGCATGCAAATTTGTTTATGGGTCTTCTAGAATCCAGTCACATATATAGAAGTAAATTGTACAGAAGTTTTGTAACAGCATATTTCAGGTTTATAGATGACCTTATTTTTATTTGTAAAGGGGAAAAGAATGAAGTAAGGTCATTTACTGAATAGTTGAATAACAACAAATTTCAAATTAAATATGATGGACTACAGGAAGGCATGAAGGTAAATTATTTAGATCTGACCCTAAAAGGTTTAGGAAATGGTAGAATAAAAACTCAAATTTATACAAAATTTGAGCAGCCTAGTCACATGCTTCATGCATCTAGCTGCCATCCAGTACACACTTTAGCAGCTATGTCTCATGCAGAGTTTCTTTGGATTAAGAGACTGTGTAGTGATAGGCAGGATGAAATAAGAGAGGCTGTAAAAGTAATGGATATGTTTATAGACGGGATATGGAGAGAAAATTGTGAAGGAAAGTTTTATAAGAATATTTGAAAATAAAAGAATAAATTCTAGAAATGAAATATATAACAATAGTATAATGAAAGAAAAAGAATGGGATTTGGAATAAATAATAGTTTTGTATCTAAATATACATTATTTTTGAGTAAGTTGCAAAAACTGTTAGAAGATTTTTGGAATGTTATCAGAAGGGAAGTCTCATCACTGTCAGAAATCAAGCTTAAGTTTTCATACCAAAAGGGTCAGAGTTTAAAGGATTTTTTGGTACATAGTATGTATAAAAAAACATTGGAAAGAATAACAGATAGGATACTAGAATTAGGTACAGTACAATGTGGGAAATGTACAATATACCAATATATTGCAAACACATTTGATCACATAAATGGTAAACTATTTCAAACCAAAGGAAATTACACTTGCATAAGTGTTGGGTTAATTTATGCCATCAAATGTGGATGCAATAGCTTTTACATCGGTGAAACCAAAAGAAGTTTAGGGGAAAGAATAAAATAACATGTAAAATATATAAGAAATAATAAAATAATAAGTCCAGTAGCAGAGCATTTCAATAAGAAACATGGTGGAGATTTTAGTAATTTACAAGTTTCTGTTTTGGAACAAATTAATTGTAATTTTTTGAGTGAAGAAAGAATAAAATATTTACTTAGGAAAAACAAATCTGTTTTAATATTAAAATACAATACATTGTAACCGAGAGGGTTGAATAAAGAATGTCATTGGAGAAGTTTTATTTAGAATTGTCACTTTAAAAATGCAAGATTTTACTTAATTGATTGAATTTTTTTAACAACAGGTGTGCAATTAATAAGTTAATTAGTGTTTGTGTTTTATATAAAAAGATGTGTCTTTTCAAATGGAAATTACTCTATAAAGGCTGCTTAAGCCGAGGCACTAAGATATTATTGCATGCTGTTCATTGTTTCTTCTAAGAAAGATTGGTTTGCTGCCATTTATGTCAACTATACTGAACATTGTCAAGAGACTCTTGCTGCTATTTAGTGAATTTTGGAACTGTTTTGCTGCTACTCGTTTTAATAGCAATGTTACTCAATAAATGGATTTCAGTTACAGACACAAGGAGATATTAGTTATTGTTTTTTGTTGTTCATTGTTGGTTTCTGATACAAGTGGGTTATATAGTTCTATGAGTCAGTTTGAAGAAATCTCAAACTTAAGATTTAATATTATTTAAAACAAGTACATTACTAATGAATAAAAATTAAAAAAAAATCAGAAAAAATATTCTGACTTCAACTGGAATAGCAATCAAATAAAATACTTTGGTATAGCCATTATGTCTTATAGTAAAGGAATGATACAAACAAATGTTCAACAGGTTGTTAAAATGTTCCCCAGGATTTAATAAAATCTGTGTAGGCACAGTGAAGAGCCTACACGGAATGTTACCATGTCCATGTACATGGTTCCCCTTGACAGCAAACCATGCATATTAATTATGGCTCGTTGCCAAGGGAGAGCCATGGAACACTGTTATTGAATCATTTTAGGGAGTGTAGTGGTAACTGTGTCCGCAGATAAGTAAAACACTCCCTGCACTGTCTAATTGTATTATTTCAATGTTATGTATTGTGTGTGTGTGTGTGTGTGTGTGTGTGTGTGTGTGTGTGTGTGTGTGTGTGTGTGTGTGTGTGTGCACGTGCGCATGATTGTGTGTGTGTGTGTGTTTTAAAAAGCATGATTGCACAGCATGGAGCAGAGTGCAGCAATGCTAAGTGGTGCCGGGACACCTGCTTGACATTTAAAAATGGAAACTGGATGTATTTAATTATTTATTTAAATGTCATGTTTAAGCATAGCTGAGTGGGTTTGTGTGGTGTGGTGCTGTGCTCAGCACTACTTATAGGTAGCTCAAAGGTATTTGTAAATGTATAGCAGAATTTCACATAACCACATAGCTAAATAGGTAGAGTTATGGCCTTATGTGCAGTAGGTCCAGGGTTTGAATACATGAAAGAGAAAATAAGCACTTATTTTTGAAATACAAATTATGCCCATTATTTTAAATTATGGCACACTATGCTCCACTAAGCTCTGCTAAGACCTGGTAAGCACTGCATAAACACAATAATGGCTGAAAATGTTTATGCACTTCTCAGATCCACTTTGTTGGTTTGCACACTGCTAAGCACTGCTATGCATATGGTTCTGCATGTTTTCTTGATAGCTGAGTTGCACTGGTTTGCGTGATGCTAAGTGATGTGGAGCTTTTTTAAATGTTGCCCAATGGCATGTAAGGGGGGAAACAGTCTATATTCAGCCAAATAGGCAGGAATACAGCATAGTCCTTTGGATTTCTGTCTCTGAAGGTTTCTATGGCAGAAGTTGGTGAGGGTGCACACTTCCAAGCACAGTGTTGGGGCATTCTGTAGTCCAGTATCGTGGTTAGACTCCTAGTAACAAAACATGATCACTGCCTGCTGCAGGGAGGTTTCCAGGGCTTGGAGTGTAAGACAGAGGCTTGGGACCAGCTGGCAAGGGAACTCACCAGTGTTACTGATATCCCCCATACAGGTCAACAGTGTCATTACCACCATGATGACCTGAAATGTCAAAAGGGGTATCTCTTGGACACCTGGGTCCAAGAAGCTCAAACAGGGAATGCCTCACAAGAATGTAAATAATTTTACCTCTGTTTCACCAGTATCTAATCGGAATATCTGCTAAACTGGTATTCATAATGGTGTACTTCTCTCCAAACAGTTGCAGAGGAGAGGGCTCACAACATCAAGGCACATGCAGGGCGCTTGGCCACATTGCACTATGATTGTGGTGAGTGCAGATATGTTATGCTAACTGTACTGAAATAAGCAAGAAAGAGTAAAGCATTAACACAATAAAGTATATACACTAAAGTTTGTATTGCAATAAATGTGGACTTAGAGCTGTAGTGCAATACATGGATAATGCCAACTGTAGTGCAATTAAAAGATGAAAACAATACCATTAACTGCATTAAAGTATATAAATGTGGAATTACACCTATATTGCAAGACCTGAATAGTGACAACTGTTGTGCAATAAAATACTCAAAACAATACCAGTAACTGCACTGAAGTATATACAATAAAGTCTGTAGTGCAATAAGTGTGGAATTAGAGCTGTTTTGCAAGTAATGAATAATGACAGCTGATGTGTAATAAAAACTTGAAACAATACCAGTAACTGCATTAAAGTATATACAATAAAGTCTGTAGTGCAATAAGTGTGGAATTAGAATTGTAGAGCAATAAATGAATAATGCCAACTGTAGTGCAATTAAAACATGAAAACAATACCATTAACTGCATTAAAGTATATAAATGTGGAATTATAGCTGTATTGCAAGACTTAAATAATGACAACTGTTGTACAATAAAATACTCTAAACAATACCAGTAACTGCATTGAAGTATATACAATAAAGTCTGTAGTGCAATAAGTGTGGAATTAGAGCTGTTTGCAAGAAATGAATAATGACAACTGTTGTGTAATAAGAACTTGAAAGAATACCAGTAACGGCATTAAAGTAGATACAATAAAGTCAATAGTGCAATAACTGTGGAAATAGAGCTGTTTTGCAAGAAATAAATGCTGCCAACTGTTCTGCAAAAACACATGAACCAATACCAATAACACAGGAGTGTCTTGTTTTAACTATTGTAGTAGATCTGTATGCATTCAAGCTGCAAAGTAAGGCATTGCACTCAAGTATAACACTGCAATAGCTGTAGAGTGCAAATATAATGGCTGCCAAATGTATTGTTTAACACATATATTACCACTGAAGGCTGTTTCTAAGCCAGTATTGTTCACATAATGCTCTGTCATCCACAAACACTAGCTAAAGAAGCTATATGGGTGAGATAGCCAACTCATGATCTGACATTGTTTGTCGACTTCACGGATATTTCAACCCACTACCAATATTTTGTGTACATCTGCATTCTATATAGTAATGTATAGATTACCTACTATCTCTGTCATGCTGTAATTTCATGCATGTGTGTTCTAATGTCACTGCAATCTATTATAAAACTGTAGTGCTACTACCAGGTAATATTTTGGTTCAGATGAGTGCTAGGCAAATATCAATCAGTAAGTAATCAGCAGTTACTCATTAGCTCAGTTTGTTAAATGCTTTGTGTGTAGTACATTTTGCCACACACAGACCAGGTTACAAATCCAGTGCTATGTAGCACTAAATATTGCAGTATCAGTCACTTAATGCTTACAGATTCTCTCTCCACAGGATCTACAGGTTAATGGTTGAGGTAACCCATATTATGAATAAATAACTATGTATTTAGATGTCACAGACTTTTAAAATCATTAGCAAAAATGTGAAAATGCAGCATAAAATAAAGTAAATATAATAATAATAATAATAATAATAATAATAATAATAATAATAATAGAATAAAAGAAATATGTGTAATCTTGGCATGGCTGTATGTATGCCTGGAGTGTCTGTTAAAAGTTGTTGCAGCCAATTCATACATTCACTGCAGATGTCCTCTGCAGTCACTGGTATTGGGTTCTATGCCCATGTCCGCCAAGCAAGGCATGACAGTTGTTTAGTTTCTGTACTATACACATACGTCTCTCAAGTGTCACATTATCACATAATGTAATTAGTAGTGCATAACCTGTCTGTCACAGGTCTAACATTGAAATGATTACCTAAATTGCATAGTATCACTACAACAGCCCATAGTACACCTTGGTAGTTATATAGGTCCACCTGATGTGCAAGTGTTCTGTGTAGTTGTGTACCAGCAGTTGTTACTGCTTGGCCCATACTGTCCCATGTGAATAGTTTGAGAGGTATGTACATGCAACAGCAAATATAGGGGACTTGTACACATATAGAAAGGACATACCCCTAGAGTAGATAGTAGTACTGTTGTCAAGTAAATAGGCTGTAATGGCACTAATAGACTGTTTTTCTCCCTCTCTACACCCCTTATCTTCATTTATTTATTATTGTTATTCATTGCTTATGGTTTACTATTAACATATGTTGTTACATTAACTGTATTTTGGGGCATGCATTTTATTATTGTTATGTATTATAATGGTTGCATATTAACATATCTTGTTGTATTACCTATTTTGTTGGCCTTATTCTTTAACTGTTACTGGCATGCTGTTAACATAAGTTCTGTTATTTATTGTTGTGTTTTACATAATATACATTGATATGTAATTGGGTTATTTCCACTGTTCTGGCATGCTGTTATTGTTAGCAATGTTTTGTTCATAACTAACCTATATTTATTGCTATACCTCCATCAGCACAGCATGTCAGGGTAGGCTGGGTCTTGGTGATCCACCTGCCTTGCTTCAACTGGCTGTGGCACTGGGTTCTGGCATGTCTAGTACCAAGACCGATGGTGCCCTCACTGCTGTCCCTGTACTACCTACGGCGTTGGCTGGAACTGCTTCAGGGGACCCCCTGGGAGTGGTGGCAGAGAGGCTGCAGTCATCCAAAAGCAACTGCTGGTCATGGTGCACAGGATCATACATTTGACTATGAACATTACCTACACCAGATTGAGGGGACACTGGCCAACCTGGTGAGGCAGGCTGGACTTAGAACCCAGACTCCAGCACAGCCACCTTAGGGGCAGTGAAGGGATCACTGTCAACTGCCCATGGGTGGGGATGTCAGTCACACTGCTTCCATCTGGAGGCACATGTGACTCCGATTCCACAACACCGTCCCCATCCAAGGTGTTTACCCCCTCATGTGTCACACACTGCCCCTGTCTGCTGTCTTGTCTGTCTGTTATGACATACTCTCCTACCCAATGTACCTTCCCACAAGTACTTATGTCCCTTCCTCAACATTCCACTCTCTCCATAAAAAAAAATGGGCACCTGTCCCACAAAAAAAAAAAAATATCCCCAATACATAGCTCTCCATTTCACACACATTTCCATGGGATACAGCTAATTTGGTCCAATTGGATTTCCAATACATTTATGTTGCCCTCATACCTTTGTCTGGGGTTTGAGAGTCCAAGGTCATTTACAAAACCTATCAAAATGCACAGCTGTGGCAGTACAAGAAATGGATAGCTATGGTTCTTTCCTACACCTGTCCTGCACATTCCTACCTGTATTTCACATTGTTTTCCCCCTGCTTTCCCCCATTTGACCACTTTCCTGTCTCCCCTTTTTACTTTTCTTTACATTTTTTAACAAGTATTTGCACAGAATTGCATGGAGTGGAGTTGTGCAGAGCACCATGCCACTTTGCTTAGCTCAGCTTAAATGAGTTTTAAAGAGTTTTAATGACTGTATGTGTCTATTAGATTGTTACTCACATGTAGAAAATAAACATCTCTACCAAATGTTAAACCCAGGCCATTCTGAACTATAGCACACTGTATTAACCCACCACATTACACAGTCCAAAAGTTAAACAGGTGTTTCCAGCAAATCATCCCGATTGCTACTTACATTCATTATGCACATAACTGAAATAAAAAAAAAACTAATGTGAAAACTGAGAGTGTACCCTGGACTCTGGTTTAATAATAAATAATAGTAAAGACATACTAATGGATGAAAGTAAGGCCTGTGATAGCATGTGTATGTGCCCTTTTATGAGAAACTTGTGGAAAGACACCTGCTAAGGCACCAATGGCAAAGTACATGTACAACTGGGACCCTGGTGCATAAATACAACCATATAAAGCCACTCACATACTCATGGATGTAGAAATGATTCTCACTGCCTGTAAATGTGCAAATATATCTTGCAAATCCACATGCTTTTACAATGTTTCAGTAAATCAGTCTGTTAAATGCCTTATAAGTAGGACATTTTGTCACAAACAGCCTTGGATTCAAATCCAGTGTTGTGTTTCACTTGAATTACATTGTGAAGACAGCAAGTAATGACTGAGTCATGCAATTTTAATTCCCACAGTTTACTGCTACTTAATTATCTGCTACCCATTTTTGCAAGTCAAAGGCATGCAGGTAGGGACATACTACACATATCTGTATAGCCTAACTATATGTCACCTTCGACTCTGTTATTGGCACTGTTGCATAACAGATGTAACTTGAGCACATGCCTCGACAGGACTGTAAAGGGTACCCTTACCCTGGCTCTGCTGTAACAACAGGGCTGCCATAGCTGCACAGTTACGCATACAGCTTGCTGTTCTCCAAAGTGTTCACACTCCCCCTATCTGTTTTAAGTGCATATACAGCTGTATGTTAAGGTAGCTGCTATAGACATACCATATCTCCCAACCCCAAAGGACAAGGGACCTGGACACAACTATACATAATGGGGGGCAAAAACCCAGAGATTGGGATATGTTTAACAGTTTGCTCCTACAAAGGTAGTAAGTTGATAGAATAGCAGCTACTGCATTAGCATGCATATTCTGATGGGTATGAAGTATGACAGTCATATGTCTCTCTTCTCTTACTGACCTCAACCCACAATGTTTGCCAGTGAACTGCAAGATGACCACAATATCATGGGACACTGACCAAACATATGAGGCAAAACTGCGGACATACTTTATAAATTTCTACAGTGGACAGTATTTGTACCTACCCTCTGTGATGCTGTAGTCTACACACCTCAGTAATTTCCATCTCAAAAAGTAAGAAAGGGGCCAAGGCCTACATGAAGACCTTATATATATATATATTGCACTGTAGCGGCATGCCATTGGCTAATGATAGTGCAATTCAGCTGTTATGGCTGCAATTAGCAATTCTGAGCCACAGATTGGTGCAGAGGCAATTACCTGTTAATGAGCATTACCTTCAAAAGGCAAGCAAATGGTTATGGGGAACATGTCTGGATCAGATTTCAGTCCCACAGACAGTGTATGTCCAAAGCATTTCCAGAAGAAAGATTCAAAAAAGGAATACTGCACTCCAACAGGTATGTAATATACTTCGCCATATAATGGGATGCAGATGAGAGGATGTAGGTATGGAGAATAGGGATTACAGTAGCAGGCTTGTCCTAGATCTATGGTATTTACATGTCATTGATATTCTGCTGTCCTACACCTACAGGCATGCCTCTCAACTGTCCCTGCTTTCAATCACAACTCAGCTCTGTCCCTATCAATCCCTCCTACAATGGTTGGCTGTTGTAGGAAAGCTAGTGGATTACATGTAATACATAATGACAGTAACCAAGGGTGTACATTCCTGTAACATCAAATGATGTACTGTAATTCACCACCTCTCATTCTGTCAATGTGTCACATAAATAGTTCTAGCATTGTAAAAGTGACCCTGAATGTCCCTGATGTACTCTAGCTATGCCCCTGTTTCACTGACATTTGTGTCTGGTTGGGAGGTATGCCTAACATACTTGTTAACTGCCTACAGCAAGAAATCAGGACAAAGCCATTATTAATAGGGGGCCAAAGGCCCAAACTCAGTGATAGAGTATAAATATTGCCCATGCAAAGTAAGAATGTGAATAGACTAACAGATATTACAGTAGCATAACTGTTTCCTGAGGGGTATGATGTGTGAAAGTAAGATTCTGTCTTTATTTTCTGAAATCAACCATCAATGATTGGCCAAACATTTATCAGACATCCACAAGTTTGTGTAAAAAGCACCACATCTATGAGGAAAACATCTTGACATTCTACAAACATCTGTATAGTTCAGAGGTATGATGCCTACAGGGAACATATACTACAGCAGGTTTGCATTGCCTTCTGTCATTGTGGCACACTGGTGTTGCTGGACTGTCCCCATATAGTTTTTGTAATAGCACACTGCAATTTGTCTGACAGTGGCCATATGACATATTTGTGGGAATCTGCCTGTAGGGGACACACCACAGTAGACTGCACTGATGGGTGTAGGGACATACAGCAGAATCTGTCATGGCACACAATGAATGAACCCAGTATTGCTACTATCTTGGTGTTATCCACACATGTAGTGGGTTTCCAGTCTGTGAGGTATGAAGTGTGAGGTAGCAGTGGAGTGCGGGCCATTATGGGTGTGCAGGATCTATACATAGTGGATGTTGGTATGAAGTGTGAGGTAGCAGTGGAGTGCGGGCCATTATGGGTGTGCAGGATCTATACATAGTGGATGTTCAAGTATCTGATCCTGTAATGTGTTCCCCTCTTGTTGTCTTTCTGGAACCATGTACTGCAGGTGACATCCAGCATTTTCAGCTGTGGAGAATGACATTGTACTGAATGGCCTCAGACACCACCATCACATCTTGCTTTCCAGAGGTTGGTACAATCATGAACAGTAGGCAGCATTGTGGGCAGACCTTGTGCAGGCTGTTAATTGTATTGGCAAACTGGACAGGTCCTATGAGCAGATCCAACACCTGGCCACAGATATGGTGAATGCTGCATGTCAAAGGGCAGCTGCTGTTGCCAGTGATTGTGCTGCCACTGGTGGAGGGTCTGTGATGGGACAACCACTCTCGGCCGCTGTGGAATTTCTGGTGAACCTAGGATCAACCAACAGCTCCCAAGCATCCATCATGCCATATATCCTGGAGGTGGGTGCCACAGGGTCCAAAAAAGAGTAGCATCCATGTAAGCTTACTGTGTTCATCAGTATAGTACTGTTTCAGTCATTGTGGGAGGCTGTTCATACCAGTACATGGGTGTAAGGTCTATTTGCATGGGGGTGGGTTTTATGCACAGTTGCACACACATACTCAGAATGTTATTAATATAGCCATTATCACAATAGCTACTGTACTTGTGGAGGTATGCACATATTACCATGTAGTGCTGCAACATTTGGTGATGCTTACAAAAGCTCTCCCTCACCTTTTCATAGGTCCTTAAGGTGTGGCCAAAGTCCATGGTCCTGTACCTGGTAAGTGTGAAATTGTTGTTATAGGGATAATATATAACCTAAGAAAGTTAAGGGCTGCCATTTTGCCCTATGTACAACTGTTGTGCTTAGCCAGAGTAGAATATTTGTATGTTCCATTCTGGAACAGTTAACTACAGTGCATAGCCTGGGTAATCACATGTGTGCATTTGTACAAACATTAACACATTTACACTTATAGTTATGAGTGACTATGCATCCTGCTATACATGAGGCAATTGCTCTAAGATGCCTGTTCAAACACAATAGGGAGATGGTACATAACTGAGGCAGTGATACTACTACTAGCATATCATTCTCAAGATAGGTGTACTGGGTTTTATGTGTAGTTGTATCATATACACTGTCATATTGCATACCTCAGAGGTGTATTGTACTGCCAACATTAACTGGGTGTAGCTGAAGTGCATGTAATAAAGGGCCTAATTTGTCTGTGCATGTTGTTGCAAGTTTCTCTGCTGTGCATGCAATCAGAGATGAGAAGATGTGAGATGTGTAATGCAGTTGTGGATCCTCATCTGTATGGGTCTGTGTGGATTACCATGCATAATAGTGCAGTAGTAGTGTACTGCTTTTGTCTTGCTTCTCACAGGTGAATGGAGGGATTGGAGTCTGTCCCCTCTCACGACCTGATGTCAGTGTCTCATTGGACTCTGATGATGATGGTGGCCATAGTGAGGCTCAGGTGGGGTTGTTGAGGGCTGAATCTGTCCCAGAGGTTGATATCCCTCTTCTGTCTCCATTGTCCGTGCACACAGTCAGTGTGCCCACAGATTCCCAGTCCCCAGAGGCCACAGATAATGGACAATCAGAGGGTGGCAACATTGAACAGGACAGTGTGACAACTATGGCATCAATGAATGTAGATACTGGGGTGAATGTAGATACTGGCCATAGCCAGAGATCTGGTGAGGCCCCACAAAGGCAGATTGACAGGGGTGCTCAAAGGAGGACTGCTGCCCATCCACCACCTGTCACAGGTGTCCCATCACAGGTCACCCGCCACATGTTTCAGGCCATCATGGAAGCATAGGCACATTCTGAACATAAAAAACAGATGGATGGTTAGGGTTTTGGATGCAGCACAATCTGCCATCCATTAATGCTTCCACCGCATTGGTGACACCCTTGAATAGTTCACTGATGCAGTGGACAGACAGTGGGCTGTGACAGTGTCTGTCTTTGACCGCATATTTTCTGGTTGGAGTTGGGAGTTGGACACCTGGAACAATGTCAGCAACATCATCTGCTGAGAGTCCATGTGGCCATGCACACTCATGCTCCAATAGTGGCAGTACTTCCAGGGCTACAGAGGGAAATGTGCTGTCCACACTATGATGTGGCAGCCCATAGATATGGGCTCAGCAAACAGCAGTCACTGTCAGCTACTAGCACCACATCTGACCTTGAGCATGATGGTACCAGTGCTACTCCTGGTGGAGCCAGTTCTCATTTTCATGGCCAAAGATGATCAACTGTCAATTCTACCATGTATTGTCTACAGCTGTACAATATACACATGTGTACATGCACACACTCAAAATCACTGTCACATGCAGGTCACCAACAGACACACATGGCACCTCTCCATAGCCCATCTAACCATCACCCCTTCCTGACTCACTCACATGCTATCAACTTTTTAGCACAGCCTAAGCCTCTGGCATTCCACAGAACACCCTGTGCATTTGATGATACCTGTGCCAAATCTCTGCCATCCATGCCATTGATCCAGGGACCTGCAGATATTTGTTTGATGCACAGGGTGACTATAGTACTTTACATATACTCATGTAGTGCAGTACTGTTATGACATGGCAGTTGTTGTGGGCCATGACAGGTACTGTATGCTGGCATATGTCATGACTGCATACCAAACTTTGTGTATCTTTGTTGCATGATGTTGGACTGGTGGTAGTGTTACAGAATGACAGGTGTGTCATGGACCTGTGTATGTTTCTGTTTCAGGAGTCTGAGCAGTTAAACTATGGACAGATGGTGGCAATACAGCAGTACAGGATGGCATGGCAGCACAGCAAAAATATGACATCAGCAAGGTATGGCAGTATATGTGCATGGCTCCTGAGGTGCATGTCTGTAGAACAGTGTGCCAGGGACAATGGGGACAGTCAGCATAATCATGCTTTCATACCCTTGATACATGTCACCTGGGTTTTATGAACATACAAATCTAGATGGTGGCAGACATCAGTTAGGCTTATGAAAATGAGGGCAATTTAGGGCCAGCAACTAGTCACAGGGCTGTAAAATGCAAAAATATAACCATTTCACAGAGATAGCCCGTATGAGCTTGTCTGTAGTGCTGCAGATAGTTTTATGCACATGCACACACACATTGAATGATGTGATTTTACAACCCCTACCTATCTAGCAGTACACACTATAGCTTGCAATACTTATCGCATGCACCATGGAGTTTAGCTGCTATTAGACTGTCAGCCAATGCTCTTAAGGTGGATGACATCAACAGGCCTTGTAAAGGAGGCCAATGTTGAGGCCAGCAGCTAGTCACAGGGCCATAAAATGCATAACCATGGCAAAGAGATAAACCAAATGGACATGTCTGTAGTGCTGCAAGGGGATATATTCACACACACACACACATTCACACACACACACACACACACACACACACACACACACACACACACACACACACACACACACACACATTGGATAATGTGAGATTAGAACCACTACCTATCTACTAGTACACACTATAGCTTGCAATATTTATTGCTTGCACCAATGAGTTTATCTGATAGTAGATTATCAGCCAGTGCTCTTAAGCTGGATGACATCAACAGGCCTTGTAAAGGAGGCCAATGTTGAGGACTGCAGCTAGTCACAGGGCCATAAAATGAATAATCATTGCACAGACATAGGCCAGATGGGTAATTCTGTAGTGCTGCATGGGGATATATTTACACACACACAGAATTGGCTGATGTGAAATTAGAACTCCTAGCTATCTATTATTACACACTATAGCTCACAGTAATTATTGCACATGCCACAGGTTTATGTTTATTGTATATGTGGATGCAAGCACAGTACTTGTGGAGTACGCAAAGTGGCCTTGTGTTAGACAGCATGTGTGGCCTGCAGAGTGATACTGTTTGATACTGTCATTGTATCTAGTGTCCTAGGACTGGGATACCTGTTAATATCCCTATGTGTGTACAGTTACTAGTATGGCCATATGTGGCTGGTTGCAGTTTGATAGGCAGACATGTGATCAGAAACAGTATTGCCTGCCCAAGGCATGTGTTGTAACAAGTGTACATTTCACCACCTACTCACCTGTGTCTGTTTACAGGGTGATATTCTGCAGACACAGGAGTCGGTGGGTGAGTGGATTATGTACTGTTGCAGCTTTGGTCTGGTTCCATCGGACAACTGTTGCGATGTGTAAGTGCAAATAAGCCCATCATTCTAAGGGTATGTGGGGACATTCATACACCCCCCCCCCACACACATACACACATATATATATATATATATATATATATATATATAAATGTGTATAACAAGGATGTCACTTTAACTGTTGCTGTGTGCGAATGTGTTATGTAGATATATGTGGAGAGTCTATTTATCATTCTACTTTATGTAGCTATTATAAATATATCTTGTTAGCATATATATATATATATATATATATATATATATATATATATATATATATATATATATATACACATCTATGTGCTACATCATGTGTGAGGGGGATAGGGAGACACAGATATGTATATGTAGCTGTCTGTATGTACAGGCATATTTCTACATAGCAGATCTTTGGGTAGAAGAGGCAGCAGACTTGGACTCAAGTTAGCTAAGTGTAGGAGCATGCCCAGTGTGACTGTCAGTGCATACAATGTGACTCCAGGCCAGAGCTACCTGTACTTCAGTCTGGGATTTTGTGTGCTGCAGACCATTGGCTGCTGCACCTGCTTCCACAGTATATCACTTCCCTAATATTTTCCAAGGCATTCCCCCACTGTTTGCTGAATTTAACATGGGATTCATACCTTTCATCTGTACAGATTTTCACAGAAAGTCCAGATTTTTGCTCATGTTTTTAGTCCATTTTACATAACATTGTGGGTTTTCTGGCAAATTAGTGGCAAATCATTAAAGACTGAAGTAAAAAAAATGACAGATATCTGAGTTTCAGACTCCATACACATCAGGAGATTAATGCTAATGCAAGACCTGTTATTCTATCAACTTTCTAAGTTTGTAAGAGCAATATTTAAAACTTCTCCCTATTTTGGGGATTTTGTCCCACTTTTAGTCATGGCTTTGGCCAGATTTCTTGCTCTAAGAGGTTGAGAGGTTTGATGTGACTGGGGTACATGATGTAACACCACACATAGGGTGACAGTCTATATACCTGTCCCTGTACATGTTTTTTGCAGAATGTCCACCATTTCACCTGCTCTGTTCCTCATACAGTTGTGGTTTTCCAGTAATATACTGTAAAAAGCAGTCACTGAATTATTGTAACTAATGAAACATTTAAGTGATGGCCTTTATATCCTGCAGCTAATCTGACTTGTTGCAACCTGCTGTTATACTAGCCACCTTCTAGGTTACTCAGAGCAGGTATAATTTCTGTCTGTAGGTTTGGCCCTTTGTTCCCTGATTCTCTCTGGCTTTGTCCAGCTTTCTTGCAGTAACAGATTGAGGGATTTTGGCAGTCTGTGGGAATACCACCATACTAGTACCTCAAATGCAAAAGATGTAGATGCTGCCAGATTCAAATGATCAACACCATCACCAATACTTATGTCCCTAGCCTAGAGAGCCACAACAGTCACCAGACAGAGAGGCTGCATTCCTCACACTATCAATGACATACAGACATACACTGTCACCCCTGCATTATGTGGGAAATACAGCGTGTGGCCACATTCTATGTCACAGCCCTGGAATTGTCTGGTCTGCTGATATATCATTGCAGGCTTACTGTTACAGCAGTTGTATGGTAATACTGATGTACTGGGGTTTGGGATGACCAGCTCATGCTCTTCCAGCATAGAGAGTTGAGCGACTGTCCTGTGACCCCACTGTTTGGCATCTCCCTTGAATAATGTAGTGGAGTTTCCAGCCATATGGCCTATTGATTATTATGGGGCACATACTATTTGACAGAGTAAATGTTGTCCCAAGTGGCTGTTAGATCTCTGCAAGTAGTCCAGTAGTCCACTATATTCCCTTGCATACATGTGGCAGGTCCATACATATGCTACCATAGTCTAGTACCCCATACAAGTGGTGTGTAGGATAGTGACTTACCTTGCAAATGCAGCAGTTGACAGGCCTGTAGTTCAGGGAAGACTCTGTATGATGCATGCAGTGCACAGTCAATACATGGTTAGGTACAAGCTGTGTGGGCTGGCTGGCATCATTACTACATGTATGTAAGTCAGAATAAGATGTCAGTCCCTCGCACCCTTGGTTGTCAGTGTAAGTGCTATGCATTGTCTCTTGCCCAAGGTCAGGGCATACTAGGCATGCCTACATCTGCCTACAGGGACAACCTCAAGGGGTCCTTCCAAGTCCCCTTGTGGTGACCTAGGCACTGGTAGGGGGCTGTGTGTTCCTTCTCATTGCTGATCCTGCTGCATCTCTTTCCACAGGATCATTATTGTGTAGCATGGCACATACTGTGAACATCTGAGCACATGTGGCTGGAAAATACTGCAGGGCTCCACCAGATATATCGAGCCACTGGAACTGTAACTGTAGCATTCCAAACAAATACTCTATGGTGTACCTAGTTTGTGCATGTGCCTCATTACGGAATTCTTCGGTAGGTGTGTGTGTATTTCTGATGGATGTCATCATCCAAGGTTCCAGCGCATAGTCAGCATCCCCAGGTAATTGGCCATATGGGATGTCACCCCTAGCAAACATCTGGTACAACTGTAATGCATGCCAGATATAGGGTCATGATAACTGCCAGGGCTGCAAGAACACACATTCATGATAAGGCCCTGGGCATTGCGCATGACCTGGCAGTTGATGGAGTGATACCCTTACGGTTGACAAATATTCTACCCTCCTCACCAGGTGGTGCCTTGATGTGTACATGAATGCAATCTATGGCACCCAGTACCTCAGGTAGTGTGCTATACAGTAGAAGAGTCACATACTTCTGACCTTCTCCTCAGGGGTGTGGGGTAAATAAATGTGCTCACTGACATATGGTAGTATGTCATCCAGGAACTGGTGGAGTACCTTGCCTGATTATGCCTGTGAGACCCCCATCTTGTCCCCAGCTGATCTTTGGAAAATACCTGTAGCTACTATCCTAAGAGCTACACTTACCTTTGTCTCCACTGGGATGGGTTCCCCTCTGTTGGCTCTGGGTCCGAGTTGAGGGTGGCAGAGCTCAGTGAGTTCTTCTAGTATGTCCCTTCCTACCCTGTAGAACTCTACAATCTCCAGCTCATATAGCCCCTGGAAGGTTATACTGGCCCTGAACATTCTTCTCCTTTTCAGTCTAGGCCTGTTGTCAGCAGCAGCATCAGCACTGCCCTCAGCATCTAGCACATACAGATGTAACAGACCTGCAGCAGCCTCTAGCATTCCTTCAGTTAAAAATCCCAAGTTTGTACTCCACTGGTGCAGAGTATGGGGTGAAATCAGATTAGAGGGCTCATGCACCCTTTATGGTGCTCTGCTGTAGGTGCAGCCTGGGTGATTGGCTACCTATGATGCATTCCATCTGCCAAGTACATCACTAAGGGGTTATAATGGCACTAGTTTAAGTGAAACAGGGGTCATCAGTAATGTATATATTATTGGCTATCTCAGACAATTTTTTTTTTGACAGCCTTCCTTGCTCAGCACTGCGGCACACCATGCAAATCTGCACCGCAAATATAAACAATACTGAGCAGTCACTAGACACACCCACATGGAAGGTCATGCTTAGCACAGTGGCGCACCATGAAAACTCACACAAAAACAATGAAACACACACACACACACACAAGGTAAATAAAGCTTAGCTGTCAGTATATACACCCCTCTGCTTAGCAGAGAAGTGCACCACGCAAACAGGTACCTCTGAGCTCCAGTGAGCTTAAGAGAATGCAGAAACACCCCCTTTTGATGTCAGATACCTTTTCTGTGGACACCAATATGGTCCTCTGCCTATATGGATGGGATCTGTGGACACAGATACCGATTTGTGCTATTCAGTAACCCCAGCTCATTTGCATACAAATCCATGCAAATAACTTGGAAACTACATGGTTCCAGGCCCTGCCTCATTAGCAGCCACAGCAACCTACCATTGTACATACTCCACACAGTGTCCCTATAATGCATTACTGTCACATATTACTAATTTTCATTTTTACACTTTTTAATTTTTTTTTCATAACAACATGTTTGCACACTGTGGTGCACTGCACAAACATATCCTGATTATTAAAAATAAATTAAATTATTTTCCATTAGGTTTTGGACACACTGGATAGTTTTGCACATATCTGTGTCTGCTATGCTATTTCTGTCCTTCTAACTGCACTTTTACAGCTCCTATTGTCTGTTTAACAGCCTGTACATGGAATTTTTCCATGTACATTTTAGACACCAACACGGGGTCAGAAGGATTGCCTATCTGCTTGCTGGATCACTCTACCACCCTCATTTACATGCAATTTCCCTGGTTATGAGGTAATTTGCATGCAGCAGACACTTCCATATTGGCATGCTTGTGAATGCTCTTCAGCTCTATTTACTGGCTCACACATCTGCTTACTTCCATGTAAATACTGTGCCACTATGTCTACACAGAAAAAAAAATCCGTGTAGGCTTTATTAAATTCCCACCTTTAAGTTTCAGCACAAATTGGAACAAATTCTTCTTTGCCATGGAAGAATGATTAATGCTTATTAAGATGGTAATTCTCTCTAAAATATTGTTTGCCTTACAATCTTTAGTATTATCACTACCAAAAAAAATGTTGACAAAAATAAATAATATTCTACTTAAATTTTTTGGCATCCTAATAAACCAAGAGTTTCCTTTTGATTGGCGCAGAAATGGTTGGGATAATGATGGATTAGGATTCCCTGATATTCAATTGTATGCTAATTCATCTTATGATTCAAAATGGAAACAAATACATCAAGAAATATTATTAGCAAATAATAAATATATCACAACCAGTCATAAATAAATAGTCCCTAATAGTTTTATCTGGTTATTAAAAGATATTTGCATAAATGGAATTACACCATCTTCTCAAATTCCCTATTTAAATAACATAATTTCTTCTTTCCAAAAGTGCACCTATTCTAACCATTGTCTTAAAGACATAATATTTTCTATGTTTCCAACTGCATGCACAAATGACTGCTTAGAAACTCATAACGTCAACAAAATGTTAGTATTGAAACAACAAATTAACTTAATTTATTGGCATCAATTCTTAAATGGTACTGATATACATATATATAATATATATATATATATATATATATATATATATATATATATATATATATATATATATATATATATATATGGGTCCTATTTGTTTTGTCGACAGTACAGTTCATCGAACCGTACTTTGTTGAAATTACTTTAGCGAAAGTGCATTTTGCCAAAAATACATTTTCTCTAAGGAAAACAAAACAAAAAAAATGCTGTTTGCATGTACCATTAGTTGTATTTATTTGTTTATTCCGCGAAAGTGCATTTTCGATGGAATGCATTTTCTCGGAAGTGAGTTCGACAAAGTATGGTACTATACTGTTAAAAATTTAAGGTCCAAATACAGTCATGATTCTGAGCAATTGTTTAATTTTGCAAATATTTAGAGATTTTGTGAACAGAGAGATAAATATATTTAACTTAGATAAGAAATTGGTCCCCAAATTATTGGAATTCTTAATACATATCAGTAATAATGCAATGAAAAATAAACCATATTTCTCAAAAATGTATAAAATTCTTAAGTTAGATTTCACATATTTAGATAATCCCTGTTGGAATTATTCCTCAAAAATGAATAATGAAAACTTCTCTAAAGAATATAAAGAAATAATATTAAAATCTACAGATTAAACCCCATCTTCATTATAGTGGAAAATTTTCACTTGGAAATTCTTACAGAGCTTTTGTCACTAATAACAAAATTACATTTGGGTATAAACTGAATAGAATTAAATGCTGGAGATGTGATTATGAAATAGCTGATCAGATGCACATTATATATGAATGTAAAGTCATCTCCCTTTTTGGAATGAAATTAATAACTTCATTGAAGTTCTCTGGTCAGATAGATGTAATATTTCAAAACCTTTAGTGTTATTTAATGCTCCATTTCCTGAAATAATTCCATATATAGCCAGAAAAATAATTAAAAATTAAAAAATTGGAAAAGTAAAATTATCCCTTCCAGTGTTGAATTTATTAGTATGTCAAAAATAGTCTGCATTAGTGAATTGCATACTATAAAGATGAGAACTTCCAATATTATACATTCATATAAATCTTGGCTTAAAATTAAAGGCTTGCTTGAAAAATATTAATTGTTGTTGATGTATAACTTTGTTGTATTGATCAGCCATCGGCCTATGTAAATAGCTATTTGTTTGTTTTATAATTGATTTGTTTATCTATTGTTTTAAAAACAAATTAAAAAAAAGAATCTTGGATCTCTACAGGAAATGAGGAAACCCTCTTTCTGTTACCAGAAACTACTATACAAGAAGGATCAGTAGCCTGAAGTAACTCCTTACATAATTTCATTGATTTTCTGTTTCCTTTTGATAGGAACATGGGGACAATCATGTTACTAATGGAAGTGGCTGTTTCCTCAGAGATGAGCACAGCATTCTGGCACAACAGGGGAAACCTTTCCTGCTCCCTATACAGAACCGACAAGAGTAACAATGTCTTGCCCACTGAGGGAACTCCAAAATCTGCAGAAGACATGGCTCTCCCATGGTCCACAGTGGCTGTAGATCCGACACCAGAGGGATTTGGGTCAAAAGATGAGTGGTCTGAGGTACAACAATGACCATCACCAAGTCACCTAACTGCAGCTAAGGCAAAATGCTAGCCTGCTGTGGTGGCAAAGGCTGTTTGCTTAACTTTTTATTTTTGTGGATCGAAGGACCAAATGTGGGACCATTCATGGTAAAGCCCAAAATGGTGCCTCTTTCCCATGGAAGATGAGCAGCAAATGCTGGTCAAATTGCCAGTCCACAAAAGTTATTTTTTGTTTTCCAGAAAAAAAAACACAGTAAAAATCACTTTCAAACACTATACCAGCCCCACCAAAGGAAAAATCAACATGATTTATACACAGCAAATATGTTTTCATTTAGTAAACACTACTTGTAATCTGACAGAAGAATGACAGCTCCATTTAAAAGTATGCTGTAGTCTTGAGACAGTTCGGTAAAACACAGCACTCCAAGCTTTTAAATAACTTTCCTGAAAATAAAAGTAATAAAACAACAATAAGTTTAAGACAATTTAATTTTTTTGTTTTCCTCAAAGGGAACTTAACTGCCCAGCAAAGGATAGCATAAGCCAAGTGCTGAACCTCAAAAGCCTCAGAGGAGCATACTCCTCAGTGGCAGGAAAGCTCTGAAGGGCTTAGGGCCCATAATTGTCTTTTAGTCAGCACAGCTCAAGCTGATTTACAGTTTGGATGTGTGGATGGTGTCCTTAAGCTTTAGACGCTTGCTGGCTGTTATATCCTTGTCGGGATATAACTCATATGCTAAGGCTACTACAGCAGTGATCAATATGAGGAACATCTGCTGCACTTTGCCCATAGAGATACTCATGTTCAAGCAAGATAAATGTGGCGGTTATAGAAAGGAACTAGAAAGGGATGTTAGTGCAGCTTAGTTTTTCAGGCAATGACTGGGAGGAGGGTATAGGTATAGGAAGTATAGGTGTGGATATTTTAGGTTTAGAGAGTAGGAATGGAGTTTTAGGTTAGTGAACAGAAGGAGAGTTTAGTATTAGAAGGAAGGAGTGGAGTTTTTTAAGTTTAATGAACAGGAGGGAAGTTTAGTGTTAGAAGGAAGGCGTGCAGTTTTAGATTTAGGAAGTGATCACAGATTTTAGGCTTCAGGATGAGGAGGAGAGGAGTTTTGGGTTTAAGAAATGACTTGGGACTTTAGATTTAGAAGAGGTGTGGAACTTTTGGAAGTGATCAGGGAATTAGTTTTGGGGGGAGTAAAATTTTAGATTTTGGGAGTGCTTGGAGAATTTAGAGTTAGGCAGCTGGAGTAAAACTTTACATTTTTGGTTAGGGTGCAAGGATTCAGGTTAAGATTAGGACTGGTTGGGAATTCTAGTGTTAGATGTATGGCTCAGATAGGTCTATGTAATTTAATAGGGTTAGATGGTGGGAGAGCTAGGTAATTTAATAGCATCGGTCTAGTGGGCATTATGGCACTGGCCATACAGAACTAATGTCCATGATCAGGTGTTTTCTGAGCTGCTTGCACATAAGCACTTATAGCAGCCTGACCAAACACTGTTATTTATTTTTCTTGCATGCTTCTTCCAGTATTTATGAAGCACAGTAGAGATGGGGAATGGGTCAGAGTTTTATGGTTAGAAGTAGGGCTCTGGTAGAGCTATGCAATGTATTAGAATTGGGTGGTGGGAGGACTCAGTAATTTAGTAGGGCCAGGCTTGCGGTAGTTAAGTAGTAGCAAACAACTATGTCATGACCTACTAGAATGTCAGCATTTGCAGAGGGCCCATCCAACTACTGCTATGTATTTTCCTTCTATAGTTTCATCCAGTACGTATGAAGTTATGTAGTTTATAACTTTTCAGTTTTAATAAAATACTTCAACCCCTGCATATATTTAAAATTTGTACTAGGTTCCCAGAATATTTTCTTATACCAAAATTGCCTTCATAAGACATCTAGCTTGGCTAAACGAGATTTGTACCTGTCTTTTATATTTTTGCTCACATGTGAGATGATCTCTTGTCAAAATTTTAGACGATAAAAATTTGCAGGCGTGTTGAGCTCCCATTTTTTTCCATTTTCTTACCTTAGTTATTATGATTTTAAAGTACCAAAAACTGAGAAAAATCCCACTTTCTGAAGCAGTTATTGTGCTCCCCACTGTCTGACATGTACGGCTAGCAATCCATGAATTATTGAAAAAGTATACAAAATAATACGTAACAGAACTCAGACACTGTACTGTGAAGTAACAGACAATAATAATCAGTATGGACAGCCAGTTACTCCTTGGCTATATGAAGACATTTGATTGAAGGTATATTGGCATGTGCATGTGATTACAATATAAGCTGTATATTTATTACACTTGTCTCTCGACTTTGTCACAGGGTAGTCCATGTAAACAGTAATGCACTGTATTTTGCTGATGTCTCAAGGATCAGGAAGCTGAAAAGGTTCTGCTTTACATCAGGCAGGTGCTGTCATATGCCAGAACTGGCCTTGTAATACAGGATTGGGGACAGGGGGGAGATGCACCTTTGAGATGTGGCTCTTATGGTAATATGTCAAACTGATTTCCTAGCCACTTCACTAAGTTGTGACATATGACTGTTAACCATGCCATGGCATATAGTGAAAGAAGATGATTCCCCTGATGCCCTGTATAAATTTGCTTAGGCTATATAAATATTACCTTTGTTATTGCCTAAAAACAGACTATACACCTAGTGGGGCTAAGTGAGTCAACAAAAACATAAGTAAATAAATAAAACAATAGTATAAAATGCATAGCATGTAACATCTAATCTTTGCAATCTTAAATGCTATTCAAGTGTTCATATTAATTCTTAAATAAATTCAACCAGCACCAGAGGTGTACAAGTACAGGTTTGAATCCTACCCGCATTAACCATAACCCAGATTTGAGTGGGGGAGTCTGGGAGCAGGAAGTGCCAGTCATGTAGAAGAGAATGAGTCTCTGACAATGGGTTGTTCGTTTTAAGGGTGGAATGAAAAGGACTGTGGGAAAGTGATACCTCTTATAAGAGGCTAGGAAGTGAACATGCATGTATTGGTTATAACAACTAGTATTACATGCTATAACCAGACTCAGAAGCAGAAATATTACTTGCTTTAAAATGCTCTTGGTATAGGAGGTACCATTGTGCAGTAGTTCAGAGCAAATCTGGGTATTGCCATGGAAATTCTTTACATAACTATAGAACGCCTTGTGGTTGTCTTTACTATCTGCTGCAATTTGGTTTTCATACCTAGCTTTAGAGGATTTGATGAGGGTTCTCAGCTTTTTATTGAGGTAGATAAGGGAGTTTTCCCAGTCTTGGGACTTCACCTTATTCCGCTCCAGTTTCCTCCTTCTGTTGTAAAGTTTGTTTATGGCAGAGGACCACCAGATTGGCTTCTTTTTTTAGGAGGAGAGTGTCTTGGTTATATTGGATATGAAGAGATACATGCATTTTTGTACGTGCTTGTAGAGTGCATTAGTGTATGATTCTGCAGTCTCGCAACTATTCTTCATTTGCATGGATGCTGTGAAGTTAGCCACCTCTATTTTTAGGATCCCAAAGTTAGCTTTGGAGAAATTTTCATGGTGGTTACCTTTGATGGGGGGGTGGGAGGGATGTGGATTTCCAAGGTGATTAGTTTGTGGTTGAATCTAACCAGGGAGAAACTGACTATTGGTGTAGAGCAACAGTCGCCCATGTTAGTAATGACCAGATCAAGGATGTTGCTACTTCTAGTGGGGATAAGAACAAGCTGGTCCAGGGCATTGGAATTAATGAATTCCAGGAAATGGTGGGCAAGTGTATTGGTACATGAGTAGTTTACTCAGTTAATGGAGGGGTAGTTGAAGTCACCTAGTAAGAGAGTGTTAGGTTGGACCCTAATATTCTCCAGGGTGCTTAGGAACATGGAGTGCCAGTCTTGAGACATGGTTGGGGACCTATAGCAGGCTATGACCTGAATCACTGTCTTACCCAATGTTAGCTGCACCTGAAGTACCTCTGATGCATTATGTTGGGCTACCAGACTGGAGGTATGCGCATCCTTTATGAATATGGAAACACCACCACCTTTGGAGCTTCAGTCTAAGTTCTGGGGCTGAAAGGTGTGGAATGAGATATAGCCTGGTAGTGCAGGGGTACTTTCTGCTGCCTTGAACCAAGTCTCTGTTACAGCACAAATGTCAATCTTCTCCATTTTAAGGAGTGCCTCGAGTGAGTGCATTTTGAGATTTAGACATCTAGCATTAAGCAACATGACCCTCAGAATGCATTTGTTTGTAGTTGTTACACTGGCAATTTGGTCTTCGGAACACAGCCCAGAAAAGGCACTATAGGGGTGGCAAGAGCCTTGGCCAGCATCTGGAAGTGCAGGGGTAACATATGCAGGCCATCTCTGGCAAACCATCGAAGTCTGTCAATCATGTCATCCCAGGCAGACAGATACTGGACCCCTTAGAATGACACCAGAAACTTAGCCAATTGTAGAAATCAATCATTTTCTGCTTGTACTCTGTTATCTGCTTATTTTAAAGTCTGCTTGGGCTCTCTCTTCTTTGAAAATAGGGAATCAAATTGTTATATTTGAAAATGACTACTCTTTTCTTGTTTAAACAAGCAAGGCTTGTCTTCTCGTTATTGAATCATTGAAAAAGACTGGTATTAAATCTCAACTACTCTTCACTGTCAGTATAAGACTTTCTCTACTGGAAGGAACAAACATATTTGAAACACTTGAAGATGCCAAAAACTTTGCACAACAGAGAAACTTAATAAATTCAACCTGACTTATATACACCAGTAGCACATTAAAAAGGCAAGCAACAACAAAAAAATGTCTGGTCTGTGAAAGAAAAGAAAAAAAAAAACAGAGACAAATATATAATTCATAAACTTATTTGTAATGTACTACAATACAGTTGGTTCTAAGTCATTTTGAAATCAAACAAACAAGGTAATACATTTTGTTCTACTTGTTTCTTTCTCCTTCCTCCTTCTCTTTCAAAACTTAAAAAAAACAGTAGTTGAAATATATGTGACACTACAAGATTTACTAATGACTTTAGATCAGAAATTATATATATATATATATATATATATATATATATATATATATATATATATATTATGTCAAGTGAATTTTCAATCTTCAGGGAAGAATATACAAAGGTGTCATAGTCATATGCTTGTGTTTTGCTAAATTTACTTTTACAATTATCTTTTATTGCTTTACTACTTTGGGGGGGGGGGTCATGCTGAGGCTAATAATGTATGTTTAAAATCATAACAGCTATAGGTAAAATAAGTTTACTACACACTGTCACTTAACTAAAAAATGCCTTAGTTTAAAGTTTAGAATATTATTGCATATCTAATTTACTAATTAGTTAAATAGAGTTAATGTCTTGTCTATTTGTATGTTTGCCAGCCAAAAATAAGCATTTAGAAAAAAAATATGTTTTACATTGCTTGAGGCTTATTAATACATCCACAAGCATTTACAGTCTCAGAGCTTCAATCTACAAGCAAAAATTCCAGCCAACTTACGTTACTTGCTGTTTAGAAGGTTTCTGAAGCAGGCTTGAGTTGCTAAGGGACTGTAAAGGCTCCATTTTCATGCAGAGACATCTGAGATGACATACAGGAAGTAATAAACTACCTTTGACCTTTTTACTTCAAGTTGAAACCAGTGGACCAATTGGATTACAAAACAGAACCTTGCTTCCCATTGAATTATTTTTAATGCTTTTACCTGAAAATGTAATGTAATTAATGAAGCTATCATTTAATAAGTTTAATATATAAATTAAATTAGTGATATTAAGTTTTAACATTTTGCTGGCCATTTTAAATAAAAATGGGTATGACTTGAATCACTGACAAGTCAAACAGCTGCGATCTAACGGTTAACTAGTTCTGAAATGTTCTGCAATGCTGAGAGGTTGGTAACTTAATAAGTAAACAAAACTGCTGAAAACATCTTGTTTCTGGTAAGAAAAGGAAAACCTACAACAGAAAAGTATTATATAGACAAAGTTAAATATAAATGAAAGTAATATTAATATTGTTTTACTTACTAAATATTAGTTAACATGTTTTGCATTTTAAAAAAGAAGTTTCTATTCAGATGATGTTAATAAATGTTTTGTATAACAAATATGCAATATCATAAAATGGGGGTGTATGACAGCAGGAAGAATTGTAGTTAATACTGATAATTGATAATTGCTTATACTTTGTTTACTTGTTATCATATGCTTGCCTTTTGAAAAGTTGTGTCTTCTGGGATATAAAAAAGTGGACTTTATCTTTATGTATCCAAAAGATTGACATGGTGGAGTTAAAAGGTTCTATAATTTAATTCAATGATATATTACTTATAAAAAGTATAATCTGAAGTATTAACAGAGATTCTCCCGCACATTTATGTTCCATTGTGTAGTGTTCTGCTTTTTCTTCAATTTATATATTAGCCTGCAGTAGTAGAAAGCAGCCACTGGATGCCATGGCTTGGCAAGGTTGTGACTTGTATGTTACACATATTAAGCCAGGAATACTGTATTGCATACAGAAGGTTTTTAATGTTTATATAATAAGATTTCTAACTTCGTTGTTTATAATTTGTCCATAACAAATGTTATTTTTAACTTCTATAAAAATATTGGGAATCAATACATATAGCTTAATACTGCAAAACCTGTTAAACTATGTCAGCATATAATGTTCTTTTTTAAATGTAAATGGGTTAAATAATCCCATGAAGAGAGTTAGTGTGAACAAATACCTTTCTTTACATAAAGCGGACATTGTTTTTCTTCAAGAAACACATCTATTCTCACAAGATTTGACCATATTTTTGTTAAAAGACTATGTAATATTGGTTAGTTGAGAATATAAAGAAAAAAAAGAGGAGTTTTAATTCTATGGAAGAAAAGTCTCCAATTACCAGAGATCATAGAATCTTATACATATAAAAATCTTATGTTAGCTTTGGTAGTAATAAAGGTCGTGAAAAAGCCTTACACCCTCATTAACTCATATTGGTTACCAGGAATAGGCACACAAACAGTTAAACAGCATCTTGACAACATGACTGTATATTCTCAGGGAGAGATAATTTTAGCAGGAGATTTTAATTGTATTTTATTTTCAACAGACATCACAAATATTAAACCTTTGAAATAACTCCTGTAGCTAAACATATAAGTATGTAAATTCAAGAAATTTAAAAGACATCTATAATATAAAATTTGCTTCTTCTCTAAAATGTTCCCATTACTCATATAGGTTTGGCACACAAACTAACACTGATAATGTATTAGTAACCAGCTCATCGTTATCTAAAATAGAAGATGTCATGATTGTACCCTTCCCTTTATCCAATCACAGCGCCATCACCTTTGAATTAATGTTTCTTACTGACTTTTTTAACCTCTTGTCAGAGATTCCCTACCTACAGTATGAAAATAAAAGACTATGAAGACTGGTTTCTAACTGAAATAAAACAATTTATTGAAGTAAGCAATAATGGAGAGGTGTCAGACATGATTCTGTGGGATACCTTAAAGGTGGTTGTTTATGGGAAAGTTAAAAGTTTGTACTTAATTAAAAGAAAAGAGTGGGATAAGAGGCTAATAGATATACAGAATGAACTAGATAAGTTGAAAATTAACTTAACACCTAACGATAAAATAGTGTTAGATAATACAAATAAACGTAATTAGGAATATCAGGACATCTTACACCATACAATTTCCATTAATTTAGACAAAATCAAGTTATACTTCTACTCAGTCAACCCTAAAAGTCTGTGAGAAATTGCAATCAGATCAAAATACCTAAACGAAAAAAGACATATAAAAGAAATCATATATAAATAAGATAAGAAAAGAATAAAAGTGTCAGATATGAACAGCATACAAGAATGCTTCAGAAAACATTATGAGCATATAAATAAGTCAAATGCAACGATGAGTGATAACAGTATCGTAAATAACTTCTTAAGTGAGATCATTCAAAGGGAATTATCACATGATAATACTATTAGAATTGATAAAGCTTTTACTATGAAAGAACTACAAGATCAAATAAATAATCTAAAAGTCAATAAGGCACCAGGGTTAGCTGGATTAATCCCTGAATAAACTTCTACCAGATAATATAGTAAAAAAACTGTTAAATACATGTCAAGAAGTTAAAATCACGTAAAAATGTCCTACCTTCATATTAATATTCATTAGTCTCAACAATTTTAAAACCAGATAAGGAACCAACTTCTTGTTCATCTTATAGGCCTATTTCTTCATTAAATATAGAGTATAAGATTTTTATGGCTATCTTAGCAAATAGCCTGAGCAACATCCTTTTTGACTTAATAGACAATGACCAAACTGGGTTCATAAAGAACAGGAAGGTTCAATACAATATAGTAAGGCTACTGTCACTTATTGTTATAGCAAAGAAAAAGAAAAAATAATTGTCAATATTAAGCTTTGACATAGACAAAGCTTTTGATTCTCTTAGTTGGACTTACTTATTTAAACTATTGCAACAGTATAACTTTTCTTTAGAATTTCTAAAATTAATTAAAAAGCTCTATGAAAATGCCATTTCCTTTGTTAAAATTGGCTCTTACATATCTAGTCCTTTCAAAATATTGAGCGTTACAAACAAGGTTGTCCTTTGTCCCCTTTAATTTTTACCCTTGTCATAGAACCATTTATGAATAATATATGAAACAATAAGAACATTATAGGTTATAAACTTACAAGTGATATCGCCCCCAAGATCCAACTTTTTGCTGATGATTTTTTGCTAACATGTGGAGATACTGAAACCTCACTAGTCTGTTTAGTTAGTACCCTGGATTTATTTGAAAGTATATCTGGATTAAATAATCACAAAAAACACCAAAGCTCGTAATAAACTAGGAAGTCACTTCTAAGTTAAAAACTTACAAGCACTTCAGCTGGAAGAATTCACATATTAAGTAAGTATTTATATTGAATCTAACATTAAAAAGACAGTCTCAGTTAATTATCAACATCTAATTAATTCAGATATAAACAGACAACTGGAGCAAAATGTTTTTTTTTTCATTTGAGGACAGACTAACCTTAATCAAAATGATAATTTTACCTAAAAGTCTATTTGTTAGTCAGCTATTAATCATCCCCCATTCAAAAAAAAAAAAAAAAACTTAAAAGTATAAGCAATGTCCTGCTCAAGTTTCTCTGGTTTAAAAACCTAGAATATCTCTACAGTGGCACACTCCAATCTAGGATGAGGGAGGCATTGCATTTCCCAAAATAAAATTATATATAAATGCAGCTGTTATTAACACTGTACTTTCATGGATCAATAATTCATATACATCTTATTGGAAGTCAATACATGAAATTATGTTACTAGACAACAGTAAAACACTATTTGAACCTTTTGTTTGTATAGATAGGAATGTTTTACTATGGCCAATTAAAATATATTTTCAAAATAATAAACAAAAACTTACAACCATTTTTCTTCACTAACCAAATATTATTGAATTGTAAAAGATTTATGTATTCCAATCACTTAATCAAGAATTTAATCATTTCCATATTTCCAATTGCCTTTACTAGTGAATGTATAATTTCTTTGATACTAAGAAAATGTTAGATTTCAAAAAGGGTAATTTGTTGTATTAGCATCAGTTCTTGCCAACAAATAAAATCCACATAGTGGATTACTTACTAGCTAGATATAGTCTACAAAATTGTAAATGGTTTGATATCCAGATCTGTAAAGAGTTCTTTCATCACAGAACTACAGCTTCATTAGAAGCACTTGACAAGAACATATCCAAAATTCTAGACATAATTTCTATTATTAATAAGGGTTCCCTAAAAGGTACCTCATTTATATCCATCATATATAAATCTATCCTAACATATTTTGCCTTTACAAATGTTTCTTACTGGAAGTATAAAACAAAAATAAACAACAAAGAATGTACATTAAGTAATAAAAGGCTTTGTTTGAAATAAGCAGGAAAAACACAGCTTCTCCCTACTGGAAAATCTATACTTGAAGTTCCTGCATAGAGGCTTTTTAACTCTGAATAAAATTGCCAAAAAATATAAAATAGAAGACATTAAATGTCGAAGATGTAATCAAGCTGATACTGACTAGTTGCCTATGATTGTAAATTGTAGAATGGTATTTCCTTTTTTGAATGATTTTAGATACTTCTTTAAAGCTATGTGGAATGACAATTGTACAGTTTTGGACTCTCTCATATTGTTTAATGTGCCTGTTCCAGAAATTATACCCATAAATCAAATACATATATTATGGTCATACTAGTGATAGCAAGGAAAGTTGTTATGAAAAATTGGAAATCAGAACTTATTCTCACATTTAGCAGTGAATTTGTTTATTTAGACAAACTTGTTTGTGATAGAGGAACTTCCACTATAAAACTGAGAACAAAAAATCTGACAGATAAGCAAATTGCTTGGGAGAAATTGAAATCTTTATTAGAGAAATATTGAATGATTTCCTTTACATGTATGCATTGTTATGGACATTGTATATAGTTTAGTATATTTGTTTGCACATAGTGTTTGATCTTTGACTTTTTAAAAAATGAAAACATATCTGAGTAATAAAAAGGGGCAACACATCCCCCTTAAAGTGCATTGCAGTAACAGCAATCCATCTACATGGTTTTGGAGCAGAACCCATAGCCTTCTACACACACACCACATGCAGGTATTTTACCTGTTGTGCTACACCACTTTGAAATTTTACAGCACACACACACTAATAGCAATTTGTCACAAAACAGTTGCACATTGAAACAGACTGTATGAGCAACAGTAAACTTCTGTTCCTTTGAAATTAACATTCCTTGAAAACGCACTGAAACTCACATTCCTTAAAAATGCACCCTTGTAGTTTTAAAGATTGTTTCCTTTAAGTTGTAAAACAAAATTTGTGAACAAATAAAAGACAAAATTACCCATTTTAACACATTTCAATCAACTCTGATACCTATGCCAGCAGTGTCCTGTAGCTAAGACCCAGAGTTTGAGCCTCAACAAGCATATCTACCTTGGGCATTGCACACACATACACACACTTACTCTCTGCCTTTGTATGCAAGCAAGCAGTCCCAGCACAGTTCTCCAGTTAGTTTGTGCTTAAAGCAACAGTTTCAAGTTCTGCAGTCCAGTTGCATTAAAGCACTCCCAATATTAAATCTAGTGAGAAGCTCCAATTTAAATTTTGTTCGTGTGTCATACTAAACACATATGATGCATGCAGAGAGAGTGTATTCTTAAGGAAAGACACATGTAAATTGGTTGTGGCAGCCACCCAGCAGTACCCCCCCAATCCAGCAGGCCCAAGGCAACTGCCTAAGTCGCATAGTGCTGGATCCAGCTCTAGTTGTTGGCATTGGTACCCAAGCACTTTACTTATTATTATAATTTATAAAGTTGTTGCATCTTCTAGGGAAGGACCATGTCATTCAGTGCTGTGACCACCTCCACTAGACAAACTCAGTGGCATCATCATTATCATCAACATCAACATTATCACAAACCTCCTTTTTTCCATTTTTCTACAAGTCTCAGGATTTCACATCAAATGTCAACATCTGTTTTGATTCAATGACATTCTCCTATCTTCTTTTATCAGTTATGCATGATTGTCGGAGGTCTTGTTTCATTCAATCCCTCCATCTCTTCACTGAATGTACTAATTTCCTTTTGTGTTTTTCAGTCTCTCCTCAAATTTTCATCAAATTGTCTTTTGCTTTCCAGAACATGTACCTAAACCACACTGATCTGTTCTGTTCTGTTTAGCCTCTTCTGCAATAGACATTACTTTAATGTCTTCATTTCTGCATTTGTTCCACAGTGTGCATCCTACCACCTCTCTTATAATTTCTAGCTTCCTTAACTGCTCTACCTTCACTGACTAGATTTCTGAGCCATACATAAGTAATTGTTTCACTACTGTTTTGTATATCTTACATTTCAGCTTCTTTGGCATTCATCTGCCACATACTACCTCTAACACCTTGTAGCAGTTGGCTGCATTACTTCTGATTTTATAGTTTACCTGCTCATTCAGGCATCCCTTCTTCTTCAACTTCCTTCTTGCATTCTTGAAGCTGTTAACCTGATCCTCTATTTTCCCTTCTATCACAGCCATAACTAGCTATAATGGTTCCCCATACTGTTCCTCAAGCTGTTACTCACCGGAATTAAACTGTAGCAAACTTATTACTGCAGATTTCACCACAAATGAAGTGCAGAATTGTGTTTCCTAACACCTTGCTCCTAGGTCAGCTGCCCCTTCACACCATCCTAGTTTTGCCTCTGTTTTCTTTGTCAGTGTTTAGCTTTTTCTAATTTCCTCATTTGCTCCCATGGAAACTGTCTTGTCTGCACTCAGTTTCATCCAATGTACCTTCAGTATTGAATTACAGTCCCCTATCATTTGTTGAAGTTCTTGTTTAGATTCTTCTTGCATAATAACATCATCCACATATAGGAACTTCACTGACCTTTCCTCTCCAATCTGTTTGCTAATGTAGTCAATCACTAGTATGAGCAACAGTGTGTTTAGAGCTGAACTTTGATATTCACCTGTTTCCACTAGTATCCCTTCTGTGAGCCTGAACACTGTTGACACTTGTGTCATTGGGTCCTTGTACATAACCTGCAAAAATATTCCAATTTTCTGGGATTTCAAACAATCACAGGACTGCCTAAATGCCCAGTAGGACTCTTTCCTCATCTCTAGCTTCTTCCCCACTATCTGTTACACAGCAAACATTGGTTCATTTGTGCTGCATTCTGAGCTAAGTCCAAACTGTTCATTTCCCATCTTACTTGTGTACTACTTTGTGTATTCATGTATCAGTCACCCTCTCCAGCTCCTTCATGCTATTTGATAAGAGATTGATACCTCTGTACTAGCTGTTTCCACTTCACTACAGATATCTTCTTTTTAATATCACCTAACAAATACACGCTACTTATCATTTCTCACCTCCTCTCTGCTTTCTACTCATACTTCCCACACATCCTCTTAGTTTTTCTAACCATAGATGTAAAATTGTGATTCGACTTTTTAAACCACACTGTGTTTGACAACTTGCCTTCTATTAATATGTAATGACCATATCTTTCACTGATTGCAGACTTTCTCTAGTATAGTGCCTTTCATTTATTGTATGCGCATATTGTAAATTTAAGCTTTACATTTTTATCTATTGCATAAATTTGTTATTCTGTAACTGGAGCTTTTTCTCCCTGAACCTTTGTTGAAAAGTGACTAACACAGCCTAGATGGACTACCACCTGTACTGAGACCAAGTTTTTTTTTTTTTTTTTAAACAGGTTTATTGTTTTTAACATACAAAATAAATAGCATAACAATTTTATACAAGCAATTAAAATAGAAATAGTTATAACATTCAATAAAATAACCAAAGTATTTACAAAGACATCCACTACAAATCAAATCAATTAATTAAACTATAATGTCATGCTATTGAAACTAAGATTTTTTTAACAGGTTTTGTAAAGTATCCCATATAATATAATAAGATGTTTTTCTAGTAGTTCTTGATTTTATTGTCATCAATTCCATATGACACACTTCAGTCATAACATTTTTAAATTCATTAAATGAAGGAGGGGTATCTGAAATCCAATTTCTGGTTATTATTTTTCTAGCCACTGCTAGAATAGACCATAATAAGGGAAGTTTAACTTTTTTAACACTTTTAGGAACAGGTGTGTTAAATAATATAAGTGATTTAGAAACAATGAAATTATCTGTGAAAAGGGCCTGCAAAAAATCATTGATTAACTTCCAATATTCCTTCAATTGTATACAGTCATAAAACATATGTGCCCAATCAGCATTTATTTCTACATTACATCTTTTACATAAGTTGTCTTTATTATTTATTTTATTCATCATTAAAGGTGTATAGAAGGATCTATGTAAAAATTTCCAAGTGAAAAGTCTCCAATTAATGGAAGAAGTAGTTTTATAAGCATATTCCAATATATATTGTTTATCTTGTTGTTTTGGTGATTCACCATTAATGGAAATGAAATAATTCCAATAGGTATCTGAACTGTAATGAGTTTCTTCTCTGATAATTTTATGTATGTATGAGAGCTTACCTTTATCAGAAACTCTATGTTGTAAATTTAATATCAAGTAATCAATCAGTATTGGAACACATTCTTTACCTGTTAAAGACATTAAATCAATTTTATTAATAAGATGTTGTCTGAAAGTCTGAATTTCTAACCAACATGTTTCTCTCAAATCAAATTCTTGCTTTAAGAAGTCTAAATTTTTTACTTTATTATCAGACAGCAACTGATACCAATACTTTAGATCATTCTCTGTGACTAAAAGAGTTCTTTCAGAGGTGGTTGACAAAAGCATACCTTGTGTATACATTATAGGGAATAGAATAAAATTCCATTCCTTATACTTAGGATGCATGAATATAAAATTACGGTAGCTGATAATAATGTTTAATGGGTAACTAACTATATATTTTGGTGTAATGGATGAAGTACAAAATTCTTTTAGTAACCATAACAAGGTTATTTACAATAATATTTTTATGTATTAAAGATATTTTCATGAAGTGAATGCTAATTAGTTCCCAGTAATCTTTCCATCTTGCAACATATGACTGATCTATTAACAAAGTAATAACTTTTATAATAGAAGAGATAGTATATAAATTAAAGTCTGGAAATGAAATGCCCCCTTGAGACCAGCTATTAGTATGTTTCTTTAATGCAATCCTAGGTCTATTAGGTGCCCATAAGAAATTTAACATTAACAAATTCAATTTCTTAATAATTATTTTTGTAGGTGGGAGTATTATTGATTGTATTAAGTATAATATCTTAGGGAATACTATCATTTTAATAATTGTGAGTCTCTCTTCCATGGTAAAAAACATATTGTTCCAGCTATTGAAAAGATTTTGTATATTAAGAAGACAGGTACTATAATTATTATGTATAATAGATTTGATATCTTTAGTTAATATTATACCTAAGTAAGTTATCTGACCTGAGTTGGGTATATATTTGTTAAAATCATTAATGAGGACATTTTTTCCTGTGTATATTGGTAATATTTTAGTTTTTTCTTCATTGAATATTAAACCAGAGATATTTTTAAAATCAATCATTTTATCAAATAAGGATTGCATAGAAGAGTTAGATCCTGCTGATGTAATTAGAACATCATCTGCAAAAAGTTGAATTTTAGATATTGTATTTTCATCTATATCAAATCCTTCTATATCAGTACTGTTTCTGATCAAATTAGCCTAAGGCTCCATTATTAAAGTAAATAATAGTGGAGAGAGTGGACACCCTTGTTTTGTACCTTTTAAAATGGGTATTTTTTGTGAGACATATGTTCCTATCTTAATGTAAGCCAATGCTCCTTTATATAGATGTTCAATTAGATTTACAAATGTATCTGAGAAGTTTGTGCACTTCAGTAAGATAAACAAGTAGTCCCAACTTACTGAATCAAATGCTGAACTTATATCGAGACTAATAAGTGTTAAATCTTTCTTTTTCCTATTTGCAAAATCAATTAACGTTAAAGTTCTCCTTATATTATCAAAAGTATTTCTATTTACAATAAAGCCTGTCTGGTCTATATCTATAATGCCTGGGATGATTGTCTTTAATCTATCAGCAAAAATACTCATAAACATTTTATAGTCAACATTAAGTAATGAAATAGGTCTATATGAAGTGCATCTGGTTGGGTCTTTATTGGGTTTTAAAATTGGTGAAATAAATGTGTATTGCCAAGATGGGGGAGTTGTTAACTCATTTTGGGCCAAAATAAAAACCTTATGTATTAATGAGTAAGTACTTTTGGGAAGAATTTTATAGATCTCTGGTATAATACTATCATTACCTGGTGCTTTGTTTGATTTAAGCTTGTTTATTTGTGTAATAACCTCTGTATATGAAATATTTTTATCCATTAGTTTAGTCTGTTGTTTATTAAGTTTTTTGTTCATGTTTGTAGCTATAAATTTCTTTATTTTATCTTTAGGCTCCATGTTAATGTTATTATGATTAATTTTGTGAAAGTGATTTCTAAATTCATCTAATATTTCTGGTAAACTAGAAACATTCTTCTTTTCCTTGGAGAGAAAATGTCATTGATATGATTTTGTTTATTCAACCGTTTTATTTTTAAGTCTATGTAAGTATTTGGGACTTATTGAGTAAGACAAAAACTTATATTTCTCTAATGTTATTTTAACTTTATGAGTTAAAATTTCTTTGTATTTTTCATTTAATTTATTTATTTCTTTAATGACTTTTTTGCCCATAATATTTTCTTTATTATTATGTTTGTATGAGTCTAATTTGCTTTGAATATCTAGTAATTCCTTGTCCCAAGATTTCCTTTTATTATTATACCATCTAATACTTTGTCCATATAAATATGATTTTAAAGCATCCCAAACATAAACAATGGAGACTTCAGGTGTATTGTTTAAGTCTAAAAAATGTTGCACTTCTGAAAGTATATAATCTTTATAGTCTTTTAGTTGAGTTAAGTATGCTGGTATCCTTTTGATCTGAACATTGTAAGTACTTTTTATGATGAACTCAAAGACAATTGAATTATGATCTGATATAGGACACAAAATGATTTTAGAATTAATTAAGTCTGTTACCATCTGGTTAGAAATAAAGACTCTATCTATTTTTGAATAAGTTTTATATCTGTTAGAAAAAAAAGTGTATGGTAATGATTTTGAATCTATCTGATTATTAATATCATTCAAATGATATAAAGTAACAAAATCCTTTAAATGTTTTGCATTAGATGTAATTTTCCTTTTTCCTATAGTAGTAGTATCTTTTTCATGTAGGATACAATTAAAGTCACCTGCTAAAATAATATCTCCTATAGAAAATGATATGATCTTATTGAGATGGTGTTTCACTGTATTAATGCCAATTCCTGGTATCCAATATACATTGATTAATGTATATGTCTTTCCATTAATCTGTATTGTAACCATACAAAACATTCCTTTATCATCTTTATAAGACTTAATAGTTTTAGGTATGGGCATACCTTTATTCCATAAAATAGCCACTCCTCTTTTTTTCTGAGTGTGTTCTGAACTAACCAAGACTGTATATTTATTAGTGGCTAATTTATCAATATCCTTTTTTCAGAAGATGTGTTTCTTGAAGGAATACTAAGTTGGCCCTATGCAAATTAATGTATCTCATTAAACTTGCCCTTTTACATGGGTTATTCAGTCCATTAATGTTTAAAGAAATTCCTTTTAGAGAAATCATTTAGCTTTTATAAACATATGAAACATATAATCAGAATAACAATTAACAAAATAAGTGATATTATACCTCCTCCTTTAGGTGTACCATTAATTATAGCTGTATTTATTGAAAATCTTATGGGATTTTGTATAAGCTTCACTTTTATTTGTAGTGACAATGAGTTTATAAAATGTGTTGTGGATGTCAGAACTATATACAAACAACAATAAACAGGTGAAAATAATATTAGGATTAAACATTGCACCCAGCCTGGAGTTAAGAACTCCAACTTTGAGTAGCACATACCACTCAAGTTATCCCCCTATCCTAAGCAGCAGTACCTCAGCTGCCACCATATCAATTCAATACTAACTATTATTAACTAAAGTTAACTTCATTTAATTAGATTATCCAGTAAGACAAAACTAAACAATTTGTAAATCAGCTTCATATAAACAAATAAGAACATTTAGAAACAGCTCATATTACTATGTACATCTATTTTGTATAATACACTCATAATCAAAATAACATTCTAATAAACTTGATAATGGGAACCGAGAAGAGAGAGAGAGAGAAAGGAAGAGAGAGAGAGAGAAAAAAAAGGGGGCATATCTATATATTAGTTTATTAAAAGTTTGTAAAAATAAGTTCTTATGTTCATTTGGATTCAATAACCTAGGCTATTATGGTTCAGACATTACATATATTAGGGTATTCCTACCTTCTGCCATAGAAATGCAGTTAACAGTTTTATAAACTTTAAATTACTTGCACCAAAGCTTTCTTCTCATACTTATTATTGCCAGTTAAATAAAATATTTATACTCATACATATGTTTACAAATCATACTGCACAGCAATGTAAATTCCTAGTTATACATAAATCATTGTGAAGAAAGCCATCTGTATTTTATATATCTGAACTGCTGCTTTAAAATATGTCACATGACAGTTTCTTCTAAGATATAATCATAATGATACTTGTGCTTGTCAATTAGATAAGTCAAATGATTTATACCATTATATATGTTTAAATCATAAGTATTTATATACATTAATATGTTGCAGTCATGTAAGCTTTCAAAAATATGTGTATATATGTTTTACCTTCTATGCCTTCTAAAATATCACACTTGCTTACTATGGCATATTGAATCATTTAAAATCATTATAACTTTCATATTTTATAAATTACATCTTAAATAAGTAAGTTGTTATAAAGAATAACTCACATTTAGATGTCATAAAGTTCGTTTTTCATCACAAAGTCGCATTTACAGCAGTTTTACTTCCTGGAACAGTGTTCTTCTTGAATCTGCGATGTGTCAGTGTGAAATCAGGGGTCAAAGTTCAAAATGACTGCATTCAGCTTCTCTGCATGTATTCTGAGTGTTGAAGCTTTTAAAACAACTCAAGGACACTATTCACGAGGTAACCCACATCCCAAATTGTCTCCCTTAACATTCTGGCGGGAATTTTAGTAAATGCAAGTGACTGACATTCATTTAGTAATACAAATGAAACTAAACAGTGCAAAACCTTCGCAAAGTATTTTACAAGTCATTACAGTCTCTATGACAGTGAAACCAAGCCTACAGTTATTTAACATATTATACAACTTATTTTTATATGCCCCATTTCATTTTCTCATACAAATCTTATTATATACATATATCAGAATTTTCAGAAGCATATAACTATACTTATAAGAGAGAAAGAGAGAGAGAGAAAAAAAAGAAAAGGAAGAGAGTAGAGAAAAAAAAAGAAAGAGAGAGAAGAAAGAAAAAAAGGAAGCTACAAAGAATATCTATAAAGAAATATTACTTGCTGTTTGTATTAATAAAGTTAAACATGAAACATATTACTTACAACTATTTTAGTTCTAATTATTTGCAATTATATCATGACATATTATTTGTAATCATGTATAAGCAATAAAGTCATGGTATAATATTTAGCAACAGTGTTTAAACAGCATATATAGTTTTAAAGAACTAATAAGTTATTATTTCACTTTTTCCATATTTTTCATCATACTTCTCTCCTTGCCCTCCCCCACCCCTCACTAAATGCATAGTTTAAAAATAATGTCATTATTTAAAACAAGAAGAGAAAGAAAATGTATCAAATTACTAACCTTAGGTCTCTTTATCACAAAGAGAAACAAGTTGATTGATAGCATGTTATTTGTTCCTTAGAGAGTTTGACTATTTATGAAACAAAACAGTTCTTTGCACACAGAAAAATAACTTTGAATAAATCTTTAAAATATTTGTGGCTTTCTGGAGATGCAGTAACTGTATTTGAAGAGATTAAGAGAGAAGGAAAAAAAATATATAGAACATGTCATTTGTTTTTTAGTCTTTTTTGCTTCTCTGAAGTCTTCCAAGAAGTTCCTGTTGCCATCCTCTTTAACGAAGGACTTGCCCATTCCATATCTTCTATTTTATCTAATATCTTATTTTTTTTAATATACAGCAAAGCAGAGTCCAAGTCTTCAAAAATTCTAGGGCCATCAGGTAAAAAGATTTTTAGTTTGGCAGGAAATAAAAGGTAAGTTTTGAACTGTGCTTTCTTAAGCTCTCTTATTAATGGCAAAAACTTTTTTAGTTATTACCAAGGAAGAATAGTCATTGTCAAATCGCACAGTTGCCTCATTAATTTTAATAGGTGCTTTAGCCCATGCAGATTTTAATACCATCTCCTTGTCATAAGATGATAAAAATCTTACTATAACTGATCTAGGATACTTTTTGTTAGAGTTAAAATTAGATAAAGACCTATGGGCTCTTTCAATACCAAAAGAAAATGCTTCTGACAAGTCTAAAGTTTTGGGAAGCCAAGTATTTAAAAAGGAAGTAATGTTGTTACCTTCTATATTTTCTGGCAGTCAAAAAATCCTAATATTATTGCGTCTAGATCTGTTTTCCAGGTCATCAAGTTTGGATTGTAGGTGTGTGTTCTGCTTCAGCAAAAACTCAATGTTAATTTCTTCTTCCTGGATTCTGTTCTCCATATCATTAACAGTCTCTTCTATGCCTGTAATCTGAGCCTTCTGTTGTTGCAAGTCTTGATGTAACAAATCCATTTGTTTTGTAGTTTTTTCTATGAAGTTATCAATTTTAGTATCCAGTTTGTCCATTTTGGTTGTTAGTTGCTGAATAGTAGATATCAAAGACTGAAGCTCTTTCTTGATGCTGGAATCCTAACTGTTTGCCTTACTGGAACTCATTTTGAACAGAGGTGATGAAAGAGAAATTTCCAAGATGATTTCTGACAGGAAAATTATTTAAATTTTCTTTCTTTTTTAGATATTATTCAAGAAACTGATATTCCAAACATATTTAGAAAGAAAATTATTTCATTAGTTTATATTTAAAGTAATTATTTCCTGTCAGTGCAGTTAAGTTGGTGGAGCTGAAGAAATCTGCTGCTATCCTGTGTTCATCCTTGGCCACGCCCCGAGACCAAGTTTTTTGAAATGAGTGCAAACTTACACTGAAAGCAAATCTTTTGGCATATGGCACCAGTAACTGAAGTATTACAATTTAATTTACATAGACACACACACACACACACACACACACACACACACACACACACACACACACACACACACACACTAGTCCTGCAAAGCCAGATTAAGAACTCTTTAAAAATTACCAGATGATAAGAGCATAAGGTGCTTTCATTCACAGAGAACACCACCTCCACCAGCAGTTATAGCCACTCCCACCAGTAGTTATAGTCACTTTGTTGACTATGTACACCCCTTAATGTTATAAAGAAATACATTATTTATGATTTATTGGTAGCTTTGGATGAACTACATGAAATTGCATAAATATCACTAGCATCCCACCATAAGATCCAGCCATGTGTAGCACAGTTTAAATAGAAGAGTGTTTTGGAGAGCATAGGAAATATAAACTACATGATAAGTTATGGTAAGTCAATATGCACAATCTCTGCAGAAGTAAAAGTTATCTAAATAATTCAACATTAACAAGAATTATTACTCATGCAGAAGTTGCTGCTGGCAAACTACTTTTTATTTCAGTGCTTAATCTACAAATGTAGTTCTTACTGTCCTTGAATAATACATTTCCTAGGTTACATTAAAAAAAATGATGTGATGGGTGATGGTGATATTGCCATAACATTTCCTGAACTAGATCAGCTATACAATAGGGAATAGCTGGCAAACAATGAACACAGGTTTATAGTTACTAGGCATGCAGTTCTGGAGACCATTAAGAAGCTTAGCCCAAATTTCCAATTGTTCCAATGCTCTGTCTGGTTAAGTGACTTGCTCAATGTCAGAGAGTAGGTAAATGAAGCTGGAAAGATTCAAACCCTGCACCTTTGCCACAGGAAGTATCTCATTAATAAGTTGGAGCATTAGTCCTCTGCAGAAGTTGCAGATATTGCTGGACTAACAGTTTTTAACTAAATGCTAAAATCTGTTACAATCCAATTTTGTAGGAAAGACTGTTTCGCAGTAATATGCAATGATGACTACACAATTTATGTTGAAGATCAGATGGATCTGATCTTTCGGCTTTTCCTGGTTAGGGGTCGCCACAGCAGAACTCCGGTCCGCTAATGATTGGCAGTGGATTTTTATGGTGTCGAGTTGCCAGCTCGATGCCCAACCTTTAAGGAAGGCACACCCATTCACGCTCGCACCTACCTGCAAGTCTGTAACATCACTCGACCATGGGGAGGACATGCAGACTCCACACAGAAGGCACTCCAGCCGAGAATCGAACATGAGATGACAATGCTAACTGCTGCACCACCGCGGCCTATCAGATGGATCTGATGATTACTTCAAATAAGGTAGGCTACATGACTTGTCAAATGTCAACCTCTTTGTAGTTGCTGGAGACTGTAAAGTATGTACTGCAAAAATATAATAGCAAAGAAAATAGCTCCAGCTACCTGATAAAGAACTGGCTCACACAAAACAATCAGATATAAAGAAAAACAGGCTGAGCCAGTCACCACGGCTGATATAAGTCCACCTTAATTGTAGAGACAAAAAGTAAGCGCTTTCACGATCCTCTCGACCGCTTCATCAGACTCAAATAAAATCCTTTCATACACCTACTTTTATACACTCAATAATCAATTAAAACATTAATTAAGAACATCAATTATTCAATTATGCATGTTAAAACTTCATATTAAAGACTTCATTTAAAAAGTAGTAAAAAGTATAGCAAAAAATACATTTGTTTAATAATAACTCATTAACGCTTAAGTGTCCTAGCTTTTAAAAAGGGTTTCAGGGACACTGCCTCATTAATCCCTGGAGAGGTATGTGCATTCAATCTGAGTATCCATCTTTGCTCTGCAAGCTCAGTCCTGTTTTTTATGTCCTCACCCCTCATTCCTTCCTGCAGAATCTCTAGAACAATAAATTTAAAGGAATGCTGTCTGCCCTTAGTTTCTACATGCTTAAAAAGAGCATTTGTTTCCTTTTTATTGGAAATATTTCTGTAGTGCTTCTGTATGCCTTCCTTTAGCATACAATTAGTCTTTCCTATATAGTAAGCATTGCATATTATGCAGAAAGCAAAATACACTATATTTTTTGTTCTGCAGTCAGCATACTGCCTAGCTTGTAATTCAAAGTGCAGATCAGGGTGAATATATGTGGTACACAAATTAATATACTTGCATGCTGAACAGTTTCTGCACATATAAGTGCCTTTTCTTTCAGATAAATTGTTCAGTCTGTTACTCTTGTTGCCATAGCACAGTTGACGTTTAAGGGACCTTTTATTTTTAAAAGCAAAACTAGATGTATCTTCTATAAAACCATCCAGGTCTCTAATAGCTTTCAAGATGTTCCAATTTCTTTTAAATACTTCACAAAAAATACTAATGTCACTACTAAAAGTAAGGGGGGATCTAAGTTTACCATCATTGCTGCCATTCACCTGTGGTGTATTATTGGCTCCCTCAGAAATAAAGGGTCTACCTCTGGTGTTTCTTTCCTCTCTTCATTTCAACTACATATTTATCATACATATCACCAGGATACCTTCTCGCTAAAAACTCTTCTTTAAGCTTATCTAATGCTGTCTTAAGCTGTGACTCATCTTTATGTAGTCTCATCAGCCTAAGGATTTGCCCTTTCACTGCATTTTTACCTACACATTTTGGATGCATGCTATCTTTACGTAGCAAAGCATTTTTCCTCGTGGGTTTCTTGTGAATACTTGTCTGAATCCTTAGAATATCTGATTTCCTCTCTGTTTTTCTTTATAACTGCAAAAATATATTGCAAAAAATGAAACATGTTTGTACTGTCTTACACAATCCAGGCCTATTAATGAATTAATTCATACTTTAGTGCAATTAATAAAGCCAAACAACCCACAAGTCATACATAATTCAGAAATACTTATGCATACAATACACTATTTTTTTGAGGAGGCTTACATGCTTGCAGTACACTTATATCTCATTTTGAACTCCATGTGTCTTCTCTGCCATCAAGAATAACTATACTGTCTGACATCACTGAGTACAGGTCTGACCTATTTGAATGTTGAATAATGCTGTATTATTGCAGCATTCACCTCCAGAGTCAACAAAACTGGACTGTGAGCAAACGGGGACCTATGCAAGGTAATGAACCAGACCTCCTGCCAGCCATACCAATATTACATTTTTCACATTACTCATAGCTATCAAACTTGTATCTCCAGACTTGGTGACAAAGCCAGAATCATTAGGAAAAAATGCCCCAAATTACAGACACCTATAAATACTGCTACTATTCACTCAGAGCTTCTCATAGGATGATAGGATCATAAGATCATAGGAGGTTACTAGGCTAATGGCCCTGAGGCCCTTACAAACCTAGCCAAGTTTCTCCCTCTTTTAATGGTGCTATTTGTAGGCCTGACTAAACACCTGCTGCCCCTGTCCAGAAGGGATGCAGGCAAAACCCCAGGGGTGAATTTGCGATTCCCCATCCAATTATCCAGATTACACTTGAAGAGGGTCAGTGAAGGGTTCTGTTTTACTAAGAATGGAAGCTTATTCCAGAGTAGGTGGAGCCTTTGGAAGATGAACCTGTCTCTCCAACAGGTTCTGTTAATGTTACTTTTCTTTTTGAGGTCAGTGGAGCGAGTGCAGTGAGTACCATTCATCTTGCTAATGTGTAGCATTTCTTTCAGGGCATTGTCATGGTTGCCCTATAGACTAGGCAGAGGTCACCTCTGAGAGGTTTGTAGGACACAGAGTATAGCGACAAGAGTTTATTCTATTGGTATAGGACAGGTGTTGGACACCTTGAATTTTCTTTATAAGGTACCTCAGAGGTCTTTCCAATTGTTGGAGGTGCCTAGTGAGGTACATACCAAAGGGTGCATTGTATTCAAGGTCAAATTTTAGAAGGAACAGTGTAAATTTTTTTAGACAAATTAGAGGCATCCTTACTAATTAGGAACATATGAGAGTTATACATTTATTTGGCTGTCTCTCTCCAATTACCATAAACACTGCTCAAACCTCTCAGTGTGCATGCTATTTTCTACTTTACTTTTACAATTATCACAGAGCTTTGGATTTCAATTAAAACTTTTGTTAAAAATTTTACACAAAAAACACTGACAGCTATTTTCCTAACAAAACATAAAACAAAACACTATTTCACTGAAAACAGGCTTAGCATGTAAGACAATAAACTTCTCTTCCCTTGAAATTCACATTTAGTGAATTTCATCTCTCAACCCATTAAACTATGAGATGTGCTGGGATTCATCCTCAAAGATCATATAGCGAAGTATTAACTAGTGTCTACTAATGAAGGGTACAGGAATTCAAAAGACAAATGTATAACATATTTGCTAACAGCATGGGACAACTCTGTACACATGTCCATTTTCAGGGCCAGCCTATGGCTACTGTCTGGTAATATAGGCCGAATCACATAAGAAGACAAATGAAGGGTGAGGGAATCAAACCCTGTACTGTGGGAAGCAGGTTTGTAACAGCTTATAATCTTACTCCTCTGCACTGACTGCTAATCAGACTGCTGTTGCCCAAACTGCTAAACTATGTTAACTCTGTGGGAATGACAAGCTGTAATCAGTGATTTACAAAAAGAAAAAAAAAAGTTAAAGGAGGCCTGGCAGTTGGTGTGGAATATTAAGGCTCTTGACTCCCATAGTTAAAGCTCAGGGTTTGATTCTGAGTGAATCACTTAAATAGACAGTACCCCTAAGAATGGCATCACACAGACAGACAGACAGACACAGTCATCCCATACACACACTTGACTAAAACTAACACCACAAAAGACAGGCTGGTGGCTGATCCCAATCCAGCTATGCCACACTGAGGAAATGTCTCTCAAGAAGGTGCTGTGCTCTTCCTGCAACAAGCTCAAACCTTTCATGCATTGACCATGCAGAAATTAGATAGGTGTTTGCATTTGCTATTAAGAAAAGCAGTTCTGGGATATGCAAGATAGGTTTTTTTATAGCAATGAGCATTTTTTACTTTCTAAAGCTAGCCAGGCTATCACTGAGGTTTTTATAACAACTACTTGAGCATTTTTTTTCTTTTAAAGCCAGCCACCCCACCCCCTGCCCCACCTCAGCCAGCTGTCTGGGTAGCTTTGTGCTGGCTCTGACTCTGTCACTGACTTTAAGAGAGGCCATGTGTAGTACCCAGCTATTAGCTTCTGAATAATGCCAGCAAATAGAGGAATGGCACTGTTTCAAACCATACCGTGTGAGAGAATTATTTGCCTCTTGTATCCAGCTGGTAATCCCAACTCAGTAGGGTTAATCACCTGAGTTACACTGAATAAGTTGCTAATATAGAGAGAACTAGGCTTAGAAGAGGTATAAACACATACACACACAACACACACTCTTAAGTCAGCCCAGTCAGTGACCCATGTAACCTTCATGGATTTGAAAAAAAATGATTTGCGGAAGAATATGCATATGATATAGGACTAATGTGTGAATGTAACTGAAGAAATTTGGACTTTGCAGAGTGTATTTAGAATATCCCAGATAACTAGAGTACCATGGATTATGATTACAGTCATCCCTGTATGCACATAAAGTTATTTGTTATTATCCAATAGTTTGATCAGTATGAACATGTGTGTAACAGTGTAGCATATAAAGCAATGAGCAACAGCATATCAGCAGTTGTAAATTCATGCTAGTGCCATGGTAGATTGTAAAACTCTAATAATGCAATCACGTAATACTCCTGAAGAGTATTAGAATCTATTTTATCCTTTATCACATGCTATTGAGAGAAAGCTGCCACCTATAATTTTACAAACCCTTAATATTCCCTATAGCTGTGGTTGTTAAACGTTTTGTGTGTAAACATAATGCATGTTGAGTACATTTCATGTTAGCTTTGTATGACACTAATGTGATAGACCAAATATCATGTCTCATGTTCTTCTATCCTATAACTATTACTGGGTCTACTTCAAAACATCTGAAACCCATAACATCTAATTTCATAACATTGAGACCAGAACATCTAAAACCCAAAACATCTAAAACCCATAACATCGAATTGCATAACATCGAAAATGTGCATCAGAACATCAAACACTACATCACAATAAAATAACATCCCCACCACATATAATGACACCAAACTACCAAACACACTTTTTACTACATTTCTGCAGGGGGCAAGCCCCCCTGTACCCCCATGTGGGGGCTCTGCCCCCACACTGCCCCATAAATTAAATATATCAACTCCAAGATCTCACTACAGTGGGAAAAAGTTAATTTCCTAACCCCACTGTATTAACCCCCCGCTGCAGAAACATAGTAAAAAGTGTGTTTGGTAGTTGGTGCTGTTATATGTGGAAGGGATGTTATTTCCACATGATTTGTAGTGTTGCATGGCATGAAATTCGATGTTATGGGTTTTAAATGTTTTGGGTTTTAGAAGTTCTGGTCTCACTGTTATGAAATTAGATGTTATGGGTTTTAGATGTTTTGAAGGGGACCCCTATTATTACGTATATGCAAAAGGTACTTACAGGTGATGATATAGTGTGTGTGCGTGTATATATGTGTATGTATGTATATATATATATATATATATATATATATATATATATATATATATATGTATAGATTCACTTTATATCCTCGAAATACTGAAATATCGAAATTCGGTATTTCGAGGCTATAAAGTTGAAACCTGACAACAGCAAAAACTCAAAAGCATGAAATTCAAAATCTCGCACACCGGAGATTTTGAATTTCACGCTTCCACTCCACACACACACACACACACACACACACACACACACACACACACACACACACACACACACACACACACACACACACACACACCTTCCTCCCCACACACAAACACAAGCTCTCTACTACATAAACTCTCCCCCACACCCCCTTACTTAAATATTCTAACACCGAGGTCGCACTACATACAAACACACACAAAACACCACCACACAAGCTACATTCTCCTTGCACACACACACATCACAGCAACAAAACAGACTAACACACACCACAGCCCCTACCCAAAACCTGTAACAAATACACACTTAACTGAATCCACAACCACAGTGAAACACCGGAAGCGCTAATTCAAAATCTCCAATGAGCGAGGTTTTGAATTTTGTGATTCTGAGGTTTTGCTGTTGTCAGGATTCCACTTTATGGGCTTGAAATACTGAATTTTGATATTTCAGTATTTTGAGCTTCTAACGTGAGTCCATATATATATATATATATATATATATATAGGGTCTATATTATATCCTTGAATGCTTAAAAAAGTGAACGCTGATTGATCTAACTTATTTTCGCGAAACTGCAAAATATCGAAGCAGCAAAAATTCAAATTTTTTCCTAGGGAAAGAATTCGGTTGTCCGTTTCTGTTGCTTCGGTATTTTCAGTGTTATGGTGGAAAGTTACCGGTCGGATTCAGGTAAGTGTGCGATTGTGTGGATGTGAGTGTTAGGGTGATTTAGGGGAGTTAGGGTTAGGGCTCAGGTTAGGTGTGTGTGAGATTGAGTGGACATGAGGGTTAGGGCGGATTTAAGTGAGTTAGTGTTAGGGAGCAGGTGAGGTGAGTGTGCGATAGTGACAGACCTTAGGGTTAGGGTTTGGGTTAAGGTAAGTGGGTGGTTAGTGGTGTGTGCATAGTTTAGTGTAGGGTTAGGTATCAGATTTTAGGTGTATGTGTGTGGATTTCTGTTTGTTTGGTGTGCTTGTGTTGTGTGTATGTGTTTTGGATTAGTGATTTTTTTTCCCTGGGAAAAAATTGCTGATCTGACAGTTCAAGATTGCAAGCTTTCGCTTAAATTAGCTTGATCAATCAGCGTTCACTTTTTAAGCGGTCGATGATATAATATAGACCCGATATATATATATATATATATATATATATATATATATATATATATATATATATATATTTGTGTGTGAGTGTGTGTGTGTATGTGTGTGTGTAGACATGCACACACACATAAATATAGCTGTATTTTATTTTATAACCGTTATAATTGCTAGAATATTGTCTTCTGCCTCTGCCACATCTTTTCTTCTGTTTAAGACTCTAAGGCCAACATGCATAGTCCGAGGCTTTACATTTTCTCAGCGATATTTTGTGAAGAGTGGTGCTATGTATTTACATAAATCATGGACTTTCACGATGACTACATAAATGTACTGGACTCTTTATAAACATACCTCCATAACACAAAAGCATAATATGCTTAAGGCATAAGTGATAGGGGACAGCTGATATGCAGATAAGGGGCATTGCAAGTTTGCATATCATAGTATTAGTAGATGAATCCATAATCTCATTTTGCATATCAAACATATAAATGGCCGAGTCAGTGAAGTACTTGTGTATACATGGGAAGACTACTGAAAGGGTCGTTGGGGGAAATCTGTCATTTGGGGTCAGTGAAGAGTGTGTGCATACATGGGAAGATTATCATAAACATGCAGTTAGCAGATTATGAAAAAATGATAAGGTATTAACTGAAAAAAATGGATAAGGAGGGAAAAAAAGGACCGTTATCTATATCCTATACTTATTATTGGTGGTATGCTTTCCATTTATTTTGATGTGAATGTAAGGATAGTATCAAAGGAAAAATATACTTTAAAAATGATCAAAACACGGTAGGTTCAGGTTAAGGCACTTTAATCTTGCAGCAAGGAGACAAATATACAGAGTTTGTCTAACTAGAATCAGGAAATGCAGGTATTTTTATACACTTTCTAATAAGACATTGCCTACCAAGCTGACGTAGTGAATCACAAGTTTTGTCATCATCACTTTGTAGTGCTTGTTTTTACAATATTCTGCTGGTACTATCAATTTTTATGAGAAACTTCCTAAGAAAAACAACGTGGCTTTGGCTACCACCGGTTAGATATATGCAATGTTACCATTCAAGGTTCTATGGCTAATTCGAGCACAAAGCAAGTATAGATTGCAGTTCATTTCTCTAACAGTCCTTTGTCTATGTTATTTCTAACTTCTACAGCTGTGTATGTTCTCATCAAACAGAGCTGATTGTTTAAAATCATTACATTTACAGTATAGCATTGTTCATTCATTTCTTCCTGACCTAGCAGATAATCACCTGCTTCTCAAGTACATTTCCAAAAGGCATAAACATGAATATTGCTGTGCTAGCAATTACTAGGTCAGAGGGCATCTTGCAAGTTTCAGAAAGCACACTGTAGTTTCAAAAAGCATCTTTTCAGTCTCATAGGAAACTCAACTGTATATAAAACAGTGCATATAAAATAGAATGAAAAACGTGTTAACTTATTTAGTTTCTAATTAGCATTAAGCACACACATTAATACATATTTTTCTGACATTTCCCCCTGTTAATACTTTTTAATTCTATTTTCAAAAAAATCAACAGTTTGCTTCTTCTCCTAACCTCTTCCATTCAGGATTTGCAGTTAAGAAAGTCATTCAGTTTAAACTTATGAAAGTGTTTAACATTCTAACAATTCTTCAATTTCAGTACTTTGATACAAAGTCTCAGAAACTGATATATCTATAAATTCTTTGATTAACTTTTTCATGTAGGGAATACCACAACAAATACATGCTCCTAATAGGAGTAATCCCACACAAATGGCAATCAGGATGTTCATTAGGATGGGACCCCACCCCCCAAACAAATTCTGGAAAAAGTCCGTCAGAGGGTTTGGGCCTAGTTTGGTCATGGCCGACACTTGCTGTATCACCTCAAGGTGGTTGTTTATCTCATGTTGATGATCAGGTATATAAGCACAGCACTCTTCTTTGATTAAAGTGCACATACCACCTCTCGCCGCTAGGGTAAAGTCAAGAGCCATTCGGTTCTGGAGCACTACAGTTGTCATAGCATTCAGTTCATCAGTTATCAATTCAAGAGCAGAAAAATTTGCATTACTCATTACTTCGAGAAGTTTAGACAGTTTTTGCAGCTCCCAAATTGATTTCACTGTGCCATACACAGGTAATATGCCTGCCCACGATATAACAGCATCACTCAAGTCCATGTGCTTCAGTTTTGTACCCACAGTATGATGGTCTTTCCAGCACGCCTCGATCTGTCACACTGGATTTTCAGGCTTCCTGACAGCTTTCTTGGCCACATCTTGGGTATTTCAAATATTTCCCTGAGGCAAAACTGCAGTGTGTCGTATGGCCGGGACTGGGTACCCCAAAAAACAACTGCCGGACCAATTCTCAGGTAACCATTTATATGCTTTCTTACCACATACAAAATAAAAGTCCTCTACCTTAGTAGTTACTTTGTTACAAAATGGCTGCCCTGCATGAAACATTTTCCTATCTATTACAGATAGTTGTTTAAAAAGTACAGGATTACGTTGCACTTGTTCAATAGTCTTATGCATGGACTCAAGAAATGAGTCATAATTTGAATTACAAGCTGTACCCATTTTGTTTGCTTTGATATAACATTTATAATGTACAGTCACATTGCACCTGCTCCACCCCACTTGAATTGTGTCATTCTTATAAAAACATACAATTTTTTTTGTCACAGGCAAATACAGTGCTACTTTATCATATGCTTTAATAGCTACGGTGTCATAAATCAAATTTTCCCAGGTCTCATTGACCCCTAGGGGGACTGCAGTCATTAATAACCCCCGTATGCTGTTGGTATGGCTGTGCAAATTCAGCAGTTAGAAACATTAAAAGTCTCAGCATACACACGTGTAATTGCCTGATAAGTGTTAAAGTTTGGGTGCCAGTCTATGGTCGGCTCATCACGTTTAATCAGTTCAACATTTGTGGCAGGAAAAAGGAAAGGCCACAACAAGAAGATCAATGTTATCAGTATAGCTACCAGAATAATCATGCAAGTTTTCTGAAGTTGTTCTGCATCTCTGTTTGCTCTATACCTGGTCATTTTGTTCTCGTTGTACAACAGTAACAAGGTTTTTGTCCAATTCAAAGTTCTTAACCAGTTTACAGTGTGTCAAATGAATCCAGGACGCTCACTCCGCAATCTTGACTGCAGTGGGTGTTGACAGTAGTACCTGGTATGGCCCTTCCCACTTCGGAGAACTCCAATTTTTTCTCTTCACCACCTTCACCCAGACCCATGTGCCTGGGGCTACTGCTGCTTCCGATGGTCTTGTTTGCTCTTTATCTGAAACAGAATTTAACTGCAAAAGTTTGTTATTCAAAAATCACCTCATATACCCTGCAAGTGAACTGTCAGCCTCCTGTTCTGCAGGCATGAGAGGTTTCCATTGAGGTGTGTAATATGCCCTACCAAACAGAACTTCAAAAGGAGTTAACCCTTTTGCATTTGGAACAGTTCTCATGCTCAACAGTGCCAGAGGTAAACAGTGCACCCAGTTCTTTTGTGTCTCACTAATCAATTTTCTAAGCTTATTTTTCAAAACCCCATTATGCCTCTCTACTAATCCTGCAGATTGGGGGTGGTATGCACAATGATTTTTCAGAGAAATCATGAAATAATGGCTAAGTTGTTGTATAGTTTGATTTACAAAGTGTGTGCCATTGTCACTATAAATCTTTTCCGGTATGCCAAATCTAGGAATAATTTCTTTAATAGGACTTTTGCAACAGTAGCTGCATCTGGATTTTTAGTTGAAAAAGCTTCCACCCATTTGGAAAACATATCTATAATGACAATGCAGTACTTCTTATTTTCGCATTTGTTCAGTTCTATAAAATCCATACAAATAGTATGGAACAGATACGTTGGTATAGGGAAACTCCCTTGCTTAGGTTTCAATGCCCCTTGTGCATGATGCTTGTTACAAACATGGCATGCTGCACAAAAATGTTTTGTGTAGTTTGTAAATCCATACATCGTAAATACTTGATTCACTAACTGTACCACCCCCCCTGTTGAGACATGGCACTGCCCATGGCTCAACAAAGCTGCATATCTAAACAAGTTAGATGGTAAAATCGGTTTATTTTCTTTGGAGATGTACAGTCCCTTCTCAAGGATTGCTCCTCGTTTTATCCACTTCTGTTTTTCTACATTTGTAGTAAGTGTCTGCATTGTTTTTAACATTTCTAAGTCTAAAATCTCAGATGGTTGTAATTCCTCACTCAAAAGAAAAACTTCTGAAGCTGAAGCTGCTTGTTTTGCAGCTGTATCAGCCCTCGCATTACCTTTTGAAATTCTACCCTGTTGCTTGGTATGAGCTACGCATTTGCAAATAGCTACTTTCTGAAGTAACTGAATAGAGTCTAACGAGTCTAAAATAAATTGCGCATGGTTAATTGGTTTACCAGTAGATGTTATCATTCCTCTATTTTTCCACTGCTGTGCAAAAACATGTACAGCAGAAAAAGCATACTGACCGTCAGTAAAAATGTTTACTTTCTTACCTTTTGCTAAGGTACATGCCCTTGTCAAGGCAATCAATTCTGCTGCTTGTGCAGATAAGTTGTGTGGTAAAGACTTTGCTTCTAAAATCTCGGTATCAGAAACTACTGCATACCCCACTAGATTCTGTCATGGAGGACCCCTCCTGCATGAGCCGTCCACATAGTATGTCACCTCGGCATCATCCAAGGGAACATTTGTAAGGTCTTTTCTAGGTAGTGTCTTTTGCTCAATCTCCTGCAGGCAGCAGTGCGGTTTGCCATCTGCAGGGGTTGGGAGCAAGGTTGACGGATTCAAAGTTGTACATCGTTCAATTGTCATATGAGGTTGGCTCAACAGTATAGTCATACAGGAAAGATGTCTAGCAGGAGAAAGATATGCTACTTTTTCTTGCAGTAAAATAATCGCGACTGCATGAGGAACTCTCAATGTGAGAGGGTGGAACAATACTACTGAGGCTGAAGCCTGCACTGTCATTGCAGCTGCGACTACTGCTTGTACACAGTGGGGCAAGGATCGCGCCACTGAGTCTAGCTGTGATGAATAGTAAGCTATGGGGCGTTATTTGTCCCCATGCTGTTGTGTTAACACTGATGTCATATAACCTTGTTTACAGTCTACAGTTTGAAAAAATCACTTATGATAGTTTGGTAATCCTAAAACTAAGGAAGAAGCTATCAGTTGTTTCAGTTTGCAGAAAGCTGATTCTGCTTCTGGTGTCCACTGTAATAAATCTTGTGCTGCCATCGGCTTTTTGAATATCAAGTTAGTCAGTGGAGCAGATTCCAAGGTATAGTTTGGAATCCAGCTCTGACAAAGGTTAGCAGTACCCAGGAAGGACATCATTTCCTTCTTGGTAGTTGGTTTAGGTGCTTGTAATATTGCTGTTTTTCTGTCTTCATCTAATTTTCTGCCTTCTTTGGATATTACATATCCCAGGTATTTGACCTGTTTTTTCCAAAGTTGCAGTTTGTTTTTGTTTACCTTGTGTCCTTGAGTGGCTAAAAATTGTAATAATGCTATGGTATCCTCTCTGCATTCTTGCTGGGTGGGGGCTGCCAGCAGAATGTCATCTACATAAAGTAAAATCTGACTGCCTTTCGGTGGGATAAATCCCGCCAGGTTACTTGCCATTTCTTGTGCGAATATTGTTGGACTTTCACAATATCCCTGTGGAAGTCTCAGATATGTATACCGCTTCCTGAAATGTAAATGCAAACCAATGTTGGCTGTCAGGGTGTATCGGTATTGAGAAAAATGCATTGCTAATATCTACCACAGAAAAATACTTTTGTTGAGATTTCAAATCATTCAATAAAGTGTGTGGATCTGGCACCATAGGTGCCCTGGGTATAACTGCGTCATTTACAGCTTGTAAATCTTGGACCATACGCCATTCTCTGTTTGCTTTCCTGACAGGAAATAAGGGTGTATTAGATGGTGAATCAGGAGATTCTATTAAGACTCCTTCCTTACGTAAGGCTGCTATTATAGGTTTGATTCCTATTTCTGCATCCTTTCTTAAGGGATACTGTCTCTTTTGAGGTCTAAATGCTAGTTTTGGTGTGATAGTAACTGGTCCTGCTGTACGAATAAGTCCTACATCTGATTTCCCCATTGACCAGAGAGTCTCTGGTATGTCTCATAAGGCTTTTTCCTCTTCCTCTAGTAAGAGTGCTACTCAGCTATCCTCACTTGCCTGTGAGTGCACAGCTGGGTGTGTCTGTGTTATCCAATTTAATTTCTGCTTTTGTACTCCTTGTTCAGAGAGTTCTAACTCTGTCTGTTTTTCCCACCTTGTGACTTTTTCTCCTAGGGCTGCCCACTTCAAATTTCTACCTTTAGTTAAACTTACATGTGGTAATCGATTAGATTTGTAAAGTGCTAGGAATTCCTGGGGCAATGAACAGCTTAGTACACTGATTTCTTCTGTGTCCCAGTACAAATTTCGTAATACTAACCTATTAGCATGGTTTCTAAACAGTTCTTGCTCATATTCTTTATCAGGTCCTGGTCTGTTACAGTAATATAGAGTGCAATGCAACAAATGCTGTTTATCAGTGTCAAGGGAGGGGGATTTACTGATGGCTACGTTCATCAGTTCTTCGGTTACTGCCCCTGGACCAGTCATAACTAAGTCCTGGCTGTGCCAATAAAATGTTTCACCCTCCGGTCGCACTACAAAAGTATCCATTTGTCGCTGTGCTTCCATACCCTGCGTAGTAGGAACTACGGCTATGCCAAATATCTGCATTAGGTCTCTGCCCAAGAGATTCACTGGGCATTTTGCAGAAACAACAATTTTGCTTTTCTGGGTCATCCCTGAAACTGTGTCAGTTATCGCTATGTTGTGGGAAAGTGGCTCCCGATACAGCTGTCCATTAGCTGCTTTCACTAATATGTAGTCCAGTGATTCTGAATTGTCTGGTAGTTTGGAAGGATGTATCAGGGTCCGTGAAGCCCCCAAGTCACACAGGAATTTGACTTCCCTCCCCTCTACCAGAAGTGTAACTTCCAGTTTTGTGTCTGCCAAGTAGAGCTCTAAGCTCAATAATGCTAAGTCCAAAATTTCATTTTCTTCATTATCTATGAATTCATGTACATCCTCTATTTCTTCTGTCACATCCTCTACCCCTTCTATCACATTTGCATTTGTCTTTTCTTGTTTATTCCTATCCAGTGATTCTTGACTGTCATATAGGCATTCCTCACCCTCCTTGTCTTCTGTGGTTACCTTTTATTTTGCCTGCAATCCCTTGTTAAATGTCCTTTTTTCCCGCATTTAAAACATTCACCTCTTTTCTTTCTCTCCTCAAAGTCCTCTGATCGTTTATCAGATTGTTTGTTTCCCTGGGTATTTTTCTTACCCTTCTTCCCAGTTTGTACTACAAAGACTTCTGATCCGTCTTCTACTGCAAATACTTGAGTTTTCCTTTTCTTTTTGCTATTAAAATGCCTTTCGGCATGTCTTGCATATTCAAGTAATGACTGTAATCTACTTGTTCGATGATCTACCATGTACTTTGTAATGAAACTACTTATGGGTGCAATACTACCCTTTAAAAATGCATTCTTTAGTTGTTGTTCATATGAGGAATCATGTGTTTGGTCTTCAGGTACCTGCATTCCACAATGGTTATTAAAACATTCTAATAATCTGGCATAATATCTATCAACAGTTTCACCTTCTTGTTGCATACATTGATTAATGCAAGTCCAATCAGCCCTAGGCTTCCATTTCTCAGAGATTCGGTCTGTCAGACCTTTCACTCTGTTGTCCAGTTCTGCGTTACTATGTGGGAGTGGTCTAAGCTCTGCATCACGGGGATTCCAGTTGCCACTGATCATGTGCCAATCTGGACCTACGATTTGTCTAACTACTTTCTCTACTTCTTCTGCATTCAAATGGTAACTTAACCTCATGCCTTGTAAGTCTTCTAAGAATTTTCTAAAATTAACTTTTGGATGGGGAATTCCCTCTGTAGCTTTCCGGATGTCTTCCAGTGTCCACGGTCTATATACTAGAAGAGTGATCCTGTCCTGTCTGTCCTGCTTGCGGATTTGGTACTTCTATGAGTGGACATATCTCTTCTTCACTCATAGCTTGTGAATTTTTATTTATTTCATATAATTCAATATCCCCTCTTAAGTTGCATGTTCGAGACCTGGTCTCGATAGGATCTCTGACAAATGGTTTTGATTTTGCAGGAACAGCTGGGTATAGCGGAGGTGGATCAGCTTGTCCACTCGCTTCATATTCTGGTAAGGGAAGTGGAGGGGGTGGAGGAGGGGCTGTTGCTATTACCAAGTTATTGTCTTCTTTGTCTAAGAACATTGCTTTTGACTTTTTAATCTTTTGTTCCCTGCGGTTTGCTTCCTCAAGCCACCTGTGTGCCTGAGGGACTCCTAATTGTCATTGCTTCTTTAGCTGACCTTTCCCATCTGTTTTAAGTTGTCTAACAAGTTTAATAAGTGAAGGTTTATCTAAATTACCATCAAATTTGTATTTATCAACACATTTTGTTTAACACTTAACATTATCGGCATGCTGTAATTGCATATATTTCACGTCTTCGGTCAGGGGCGGGTCTCGGGAATTTTTCGTGCACTGATTTCCCATGTTGCCTTAGCTAAGTTAGAAATTGTTACGTAACCCTTCTTATCACGTGGTACCATGATTTTACACCTTTTCACAGTTTATCTAGAATAACTGCCTACCTATTGTGTTTCCCTGATCTATGACAAGACAGCAATCTTTTTGTCCCTGATCTGCACATGCAAATCTCCCTGACAAAACAATACTGTAACAAGTCCCTGATCCTAAACAGAAAAAAGGTAAATTCCTCCTTACCTGACCCTCCGTGTGTTGATCCACCGGAACATTGACTCGTTCTCCAATCCCAGATCAGAAACAGTGGCTGGCCTCTTTCGAACGACAATTCAGTCGGAGGTCTTTCAAAACAGAAGAGCCGATGTGGCCACTTCTCCGTATGGGTACATGCCACTGGGCCCAATTCTGACCTGAGCCTAGAGTGAGAGATATTTTCCGGTCCGAAGGACCAAACTGTCAAAGGAAAAATATACTTTAAAAATGATCAAAACATGGTAGGTCCAGGTTAAGGCACTTTAATCTTGCAGCAAGGAGACAAAAACGTGCTAATACAGAGTTTGTCTAACTAGAATCAGAAAATGCAGGTATTTTTATACACTTTCTAATAAGACATTGCCTACTAAGCTGACGTAGTGAATCACAAGTTTTGTCATCATCATTTTGTAGTGCTTGTTTTTACAATATTCTGCTGGTACTATCAATTTTTATGAGAAACTTCCTAAGAAAAACAACGTGGCCTTGGCTACGACCGGATAGATATATGCAATGTTACCATTCAAGGTTCTATGGCTAATTTGAGCACAAAGCAAGTATAGATTGCAGTTCATTTCTCTAACAGTTCTTTGTCTATGTTACCTCTAACTTCTACAGTTGTGTATGTTCTCATACTTCATACAGAGCTGATTGTTTAAAATCATTACATTTACAGTATAGCATTGTTCACATTGTTCATTCATTTCTTCCTGACCTAGCAGATAATCACCTGCTTCTCAAGTACATTTCCAAAAGGCATAAACATGAATATTGATGTGCTAGCAATTACTAGGTCAGAGGGCATCTTGCAAGTTTCAGAAAGCACACTGCAGTTTCAAAAAGCATCTTTTCAGTCTCATATGAAACTCAACTGTATATAAAACAGTGCATATAAAATAGAATGAAAAATGTGTTAACTTATTTAGTTTCTAATTAGTATTAAGCACACACATTAATACATATTTTTCTGACAGATAGTAATAATAATTCTTTATTCAATCTACTGTCTCATGTGAGAAAGCATAATACTGCTCTCTCTGACAGATATGATTCCTGTTGATTATGTCAAATGCTTTGGTGGCATCAACGATTATAAAACTAAGTTTGAACAAAGTGAAATTTTATTTTTCAGTAACAGCAAAATTTATTTGTAAATGTTACTTTACTTCTACCAGTTTTCTTCATGGGCAAAGTCTTTAGTGACTTTTATACAAAAATAAATCTAAGCTATTAATCTCATAGTTATTAATGGTTTTAGCGACAATTTCATAATCTAAATTTAAGATTGTGATTGGCTGAAAAAACACAAATTCTAGCCCAGATTTTCACTGCTAGTTCATTATATGTGTATAATGGATTCCTATTACAAGAACGAAAGTTCACTACTTCGAACTTGTAATAGGAAGCCTCACTTCTGCGAAAGTTCACTTTAACGAAAGTGAACATTTGCGTAAGTGCACTTCACCGAAAACACTGCAGCACAGTGGAGGACACAAAAAACAAGCTATGTCCTCTACTATGGTGTGATAGTCACGGAAGTTAGGGTTAGGGCATGGGTTAGGGTAAGCCTAGGGTTTATGACTATCACACCATAGTGGAGGGCATTGCTATGTCCTTCACTGCGCTGCAGTCGTCACGGTCCTTAGGGTTAGGGCATGGGTCATGGTAAACTATCCCCTTACTATGACCCATGCCCTAACCCTAAGGTCCGTGAGTACTGCACGGAAGTTCAGTACAACACCCGTTCATTGTACTGAACTTCGCGTAACTGCACTTTCGATTAGGTGCACTTTCGCTGCAGTGAGCATTCCATGCACTATTTTGAATTAGTGAAAATTTGATCTAGTGTATGGAACCTGTGTATAATATATATATATAAGTATGCCTTAAAGGTATGTGGTATAATAGCAGAGATGTAAATAAGTTTATTATTGGTACATTTTTTTTATTTGTCTTCATAATTGCTTGTCTGATAGTAACAATATAGGAAACATTTATTTTATGTGCGTCTCAAAAACATAAAGGTAAAATACTGATCAGAGTATGAACTTAAAGAATATTGAATATCAAGATGACATGTTTCTCAATTTGGAATAAAGAAGAAAAGATCAATTTGCGTGAAAAGACAATGGCTGATTCATTAAGGAACCACAACATGCACACCTCCATGTACACACCACAGTACATTTTTCTGATTCAACAAACAGCCCAACATGGTGCTGCATGGTTCTACCACAAAGACATGCAACACAATATAGAGCTGGTCCCATGGCTGTACTAAATGCTAATGAAACATTATAAAAGGAGAGGCAGATGTTAATTAGCCATGTTCTTTCTCCCCAGGAGCACCTCTAGGAAGGCATCTGCATAACCAAGTGATTGAAGAACTTGGTCAGCCATGCAGATCAGCATAGTCATCCACACCACATCAGGTTATTGATCATGACCAAAAAGACCATGTACAACTACATTCCACAGCCATGGTATGGGGATTGGGAGTGAGAGATTCACTGGACCACCAGTGAGTATTCTTATTGTGACATACTGGCACCAACAGCAGTACGTGCATTGTGGTCGGGGTGGTGACCACTAGACTATCTGGGATAAATCAAAGATGAAAGTGCTGCATTGGTATGCCTCTGAATTACAAATGGGCACATCATGGAATAAAGCAGGGTGTAAAAACCTGATTGGCAAGAGAAGTGATATAAATCTTACTTGCATACATGTTGGATACCTTTGTAAAAGATGTAAAGAAAGAAAAGAGAAAAAAGTTGTCAAATTAATGTGCATTGCAGCAGGAAACTTTTCAAAAATGGACATCTATCTAATGATGGAAAAAAGTGATTTGTGCAGTTAATTATTCTTTAGTTTTCTGGACTGATTAAAAAAACAGTGTTATTCCCCTACAAATTGCGTGTAGTTTAGCAGTGAAGAGAAAGTAACAACAAACAAAAGTTCTTATACCACAATGACCTCCTGAGAATCGAATAGGATCTTCTTGTTTAATTATGTCAGAAGGTAGACTGGCCTTTGTAGAAATACCAGCAGCTTGTTTGTTAGTGTTCTTCAAATTAGTGGCTATAGCAAATATGCAATCATAATTGCTAGACTTAAGAAACATAAAAAGCCCTGGATATGGTATGTTACGAGGTATAATTATACATAATCTGTCCAACCAAATAGAGTTTCTAGCTGTTTCTACTGAAATATTTTAAATGGGCCAGAATCTTATATATGCTCTTTTAAGTCTAACTGAAGTATCCCTTGTATATGGAAAGCCTATAATGTACAATTTTTTACATCTACCACAATTCAAACTCTTAAAGTTTTCTACATTTGTAGTTTGGTTATTGAAGTGAAGAAGTTTGATTGAATAATTATGTTTGTTGGAAGTCTGAAGTCTGTTTCCATGATTTGAAGCTGTGATTCCTGAACTGCTACTTCTGCATTCAGACCTATAATTTCATCACTGAGTTGACATTTTGCTGCATAATATTTGTGTTTTGTCAGTCAGGATATGTACTATATTTTTATTTTCATGATCCTTTTTGTAACTGACAAGATATGACCTTGTCAATATGTTTTATTTTTTTTTTGCAGTATTATTCCCATAAATTTGAATGGTCTCCTGAGCCACTGACTTCATTCTGGAGTATTGTTTTGCAAAGTTATGACTATTGCTACAGATTTTGCTTTCAATTTGAATTTCTTGGGTAACCCAAAGGTGCAATATTGTCTGACTTCTTGACTTCTTAGCTACCTTCTGTCCTGATAGCAGCTCCATCTTCATCATGCTATAAAGATAGATTTCTTTATTCCAAAATATTTGTACTCTTTGATGTATGAAGCATTTTATCACCATTGCCAGAATATAGGTTTTCTTAAATTTTTTGCTTTTTTGTTACATTTTTCTAAACACACATACATGCATTCACACACACACACACACACACACACACACACACACACACACACACACACACACACAGACACGGGCGCGCACGCGAGCCAGAGTACGTGTGTGTGTGTGTGTGTGTGTGTGTGTGTGTGTGTGTGTGTGTGTGTGTGTGTGTGTGTGTGTGTGTGTGTGTGTGTGTGTGTGTGTGTGTGTCTACATATATATATATATATATATATATATATATAAAAAATATAGATATAGATACACACACACACACACACATATACATATACATATATATATATATATATATATATATATATATATATATATATATATATATATATATATATACACATATGTGTGTGTGTGTGTGTGTGTATATGTGTGTGTGACTGCAAAAGGATGAAAAAAAAAAAAGATTGACAGCCTAACATGCATGATTCAAGGTACAACTTTGGGTCATGCAAAAGTAATCTAATGTTTAATGTAGGGGCAAGCCCCTGTACATCCCCCAAGTGAGGGAATATGCCATCATGCCCCCTACTAATCCCATATACTAACGCCCAGATCATAAAGTCCCTGATGAAGGGGCATGATCCCCAATCACAGGAACTGTTGATCTTGTACACCTGTAGATCATCTGTATTGTTGACCAAAGTGTATCAATAAAACTGGCAGCAACATTTGGATGTTTCTTTTATTATAAGTGCTTGTATATCTATATATATATAGATAGATAGCTATAGATATATGTAGCTATGTATATAAATGTAGATATATATTGTTTAACTGCAAACACCAGTTTACTCAACAGCTTGAAAAGAAACGGACTGGTTTCTGTGAATCATATCTTCAGTATGATCTACCATTATTAGTAGGTACACTACTTTTTAAATAAAAAAAATACCTGTCATGTGACTGGATTCAGCCAGTCAAATAGTATCAGAACCAAACAGAGCATGCACCTTCAAGTACTATAATTTGGATGAGAAATATTTGCTAGGTTGTGGTGGGCAATTGCGCTTGAGCAGTGGCAACACACAGTATGTGTGATTCATTGTTGCACTGAGGACAAAAATGGGAGACCAAGCAACATAGCTACTCATAGTATAGGTTAAAGGTGTTATAATGTTATTGTATGAACATTATTAAAATAAGTGTCACTTTGTATAGAAAGTGAGTGACAACAAGATGGTGGAGGGATTCAGACACATATAAAGCCCCGTAATGTAATGCTCTAACACCAGTGATACTGACCACGGTAAAATCTTGTAGTACATGCAGTGGAGTAGTATAATAATTTAAGGTGTTTCCATAGCTTTAGTGAATGTGTGTATGTATATGCAACATGGGCTTATTGCCATTAGCAGCAATGGTGGTGGCTGTCACCACTCTCCGAAGTGCCATGTCATGTGACTGCTTAAAATGTCATGGTCTTCATGACACCCACATTGTAGACTGTTACCTTGTAGATAGGAATACAATAGAAGACCTTTCAGATATGTCCCCGTCTCATATGCAGCCTCATGGGAATTATGGATTATTTATCCTAGTAATGGCTAAGATATATGAATCCTTAAAAATGCTAGCTACAGGAACCTTCCAATGACCTACAGGGGACTCAGTGGGTGTATCCCAGAGATCAGCCTCTAGAATACTCCACCATTTTCTTAATGTATTGCTGCTGTATGTAGGAGAACATATATGACTTCCCTGTACAACAGAGGTGAAATCCAAGACTATGCAGGGCAGTTTCTCTGAAGTCCTGGGGGCTATAGACTGCATCCACATTTAAATAAAGGCCTCACCTGGTGGAGTATGGTATGTAAACTGTAGAGGTTATTACTCTACTAACTGCAAGGGGATCTATAATGCATGGGGTGTCATCTGCAATGTGCCTGCTGACTACACAGGCAGCTACCATGACTTCCATATATGGGACTCATGTGACCAGTGTCAATGGATTGTGAGGGAGTAACTTTTCCCCAAGAGCATCTTATTGGCAATGACTGATATGCCATTGACCCCTTGTTAATGACTCCTACTAGAAATCCACAGAGAGAGACAGACAGTTGTTACAATTATGCCCTCTCACAGACCTCTGTCATTGTGGAGCATGTAGTTGGACTGCTAAAGGTATGTTTTAACTGCTGGATGTATCTGATGGTTCCATGCAGTGTGGTGCAGACTGACCATGGCACAATGCAGGGAACCACCTACAGTGTGACCCTAGCACATGTGCTAAGATATTCTCAGTGTGCACAATGTTACTTATTTTTTTATTGAAGAAGCAATTGCAGCAGGAAGGCTGTATTAGGAGGAGCATCTCCCAGTGTACCAGGCAAGTTTTGCAACCATCAAAAAAGGATGTAACTGCAAACCACAAAGTCAGAAAATCCAAAATGTTTATTAAAACAAGAAAACCTCTCTAGCACCTCAGCACATTGGCCTATAAAAAGCCATTACATTTAAAACACATTCTTAAACAGTTGGGTAACCATGTATAATGCATTTGTTCTCAACCCCTCTCCCCTTCCGTACACAAAGCACATAGAATAACATCCCATCAAACAATTACACAGCTATGTAGTGCAATAACATTCTGTCTGATAAGCAGCACCTATCCAACTTGTAATGCTTCCAATCTACAGAAACACAGGTATCCTGCTACATACCATCCTTGAGTGTGGGCCCTAGAAAACACTTGGCTGCCAGTAGCCAGCATTCAGACGGCAGCCAGGCAGGATGTTTGCATTCAACTGTGTATAGTTTGTCTTAGTGTGTCTTGGAAGCACTGTGCTTTCTAAGGCCCTGAATATTTATAGAATTGCCTAAACTGAAATGCACCATGTAACTGTCTATATAGCTAAAATTTGCTTATAGGGAGAGACAAAGAGAGAGAGAGAGAGAGAGAGAGAGAGAGATGGGAATACTCTGAAAACAACCCTTGTTTATGTTGTAGGGTCATCTTCTGAAGAAAAGCATATATTTTAAATGCACAGCGGGTTGTGGGTTGTCAATATGAGATTATGAATGCAATGTGAGCATTTCTGGCTACACCTGCTCATCGTGGGCTGACATACTGTAATATATCAGCTTTACATCTCCATTCCTCTCATTTCTGTTGCATGAAGTCTACAGTATTGTCATGGTTTTCACTGACATTGTTTCATACAGCCCACCCAAGTGGTGCACAAAGGAGACCAAAGTCTTTGTGTATACGCAACAAAGACACTACTGGGAGCATCTGATGTGGGACTCCTATTAGGGTCCCCATATAAGGTGGATACTTGACACTGTCTCACCAGGACAATTAACTGATGCCACAGGATTTTCTCATAATGGCGAGCAGTGTTGGCAACACCACATTGACATTAACTGGTGTCATTCAGAATGTCTTAGCTGATGGAAAGAAGGGGTTGGGGTGAGGGCACCTAAGATGTATTTTAACTATCCCACAAAGATTTTTTTGTATACATTGTGTTTTTGTTCTACCAATTTGAAGTGTACACAAGTAATTTCTCTCTTTCTACCACAGCTCAGAATGCTATCACAGAGAATAATCTCAAGTACTGGAAGAAATTGTCCAACCTTTCCAAGTGCAGGGTTGAGCACACCTGTCTGTTATCATGGAGTTAAATGTGTTGTTATCAGTTCCTCAACACTGCTTATTATGTGTTATCCCTTTCTGAACAGTATTTTTATGATGTGTTAACCTAATAGCAATACACACATACCAGAAAAATTACCTGTAGGAAATGTGCCAGTTTGATCACTGACCATGGCCTGCCATTTGCTGTAGTCAGTGTATGTCAGTTTAGTACTCACTTATTATGAGAGTTGTCAGCTACTAAGTTTATGCCTCTGCTGATATGTTCACAGTATCTTACATGTTGCATAATACAAGGTTTTGTCAGATATCTCTGCGTAGTCACATCGGCGTAGCGCATCATAAGTGTAGTACATAGAGTACACAAGACAGCCATAGACACTGAAGTTAGTATCTCTTTTTCATACTACCTACTCAGTTTATGAAGGCAACGTTCATCAGCATATATACCTGGGCTGTCTGTTTTCACCTGTATATCTCATCTGTGTATTTCCATAACAATTTTCTTACTGGGGTAGTTGTAATAGTGAATTATTATGTTTACATGCTAAAAATACTGTATTTTATTTGATGCCTGCATTTCTCTCCACTCTCACTTTGTTACTATTCTTTCTTTTTACTATGTTTGTTTTTTTATGTTGTTTCTCTTTATTTTTATTCATTTTTTCATTTCTATACAGCAGCTGTTAAGGACAGTACCCGTGGCTCTGACACAGACCACCAGCCTTCCACAGACACACACCTCTTGTAACACTTTTTCTGGTTCTGCTGGGGCTGCCTCCCCATCGCTATCCACAGAGGAAGTTGTTTGTCATCCTCCCCTCCCCTGCCCTAATGTAGCCTCACTGTCTGGAAGTGCTGTTCTTCCCATCTCTGACTCTGCCAGAGGTGGTCAGTTTGTCACCAATAGGTAGCTTGCTGAGGTGGAGGGAGAGTTGGTGGATTAGAAACTTTATGTCCCCCAAAACCACCTGGAAAATCTCTTCTTATGACTTTCAGAGTCAGGTTTCTGAACAGTGCAAGCAGATCCATCTCAGTCAGGGCTCAGTGGTGAGGGAGCACAAGGCAAGTCACTGGATATGACACAGGCAGAGTGGTACTGGAGACCATACCTAACCTATCCCTCCATTCCAGTGCTTCTTTCCCTTTTATGTCACTGCTCTTCTTTGCTTGTTGTTCAATCCTCCCCAACACCGTTGACTTTGCTTTGTTTATTTTTGTCTAAAACTCCATTGTCACACCTCTCAGTGTGTTAACACCTCTCCTGTCAGCCTTGTCTGTGTTATGTTGCTGTGCATTTGCCATTACTAACTACCTTCACCCTCTTACCAGTCCTTCCCCTTCCCTTATACCCGTCCCCACTTTACCTGCTCTGCAGAAGAGAAAATGAGTTCATTTCCCACAAAAAAAAAAAAAAAAACCAAAAAAACACAGAAAAAGTTCCTTCCCCTTCCACATCATACTCTTTCCTTATATGCCTCCTTTATGGACTTCTCTCTGCTTGCTTTCCCCTTTTTGCTACTCTCCTATACTCCCATTTCTACCTTCAATCAGGTCAAAACATAGATTTAAAAGTACAATGAGAGCTTTAAGGCTTAATGATGCTTTTATCATCTTGTCACTTTGTGAGTATGTGATTCGTCTGTGTATGTATTATTTGTCTGATTATTTATGCTCATAAATGTAAAACGTTATTGTTTTTATACTGTATATTGTTTTGCTTCATTGTGATACAACACAGACTGAGCCTCTACATGGTCATTGTTTGATCTGTGTTCCCCCCAGTAAAAGTTTTTCAATAAATGAAATAAAGAAATAAAGAAATCACACTAAGCCAGACTGATGTGTGTACACACTCAATGTTCACTAGTTCTGCACTTCGTATTACACCCCCACGAACGGGTCCATTTCTTCCTCAGCAAAGGCCCCACTTTGGCTGTAAATAAAATTCTTAATTAGCTGTTGTTTTAGTTTGGTATTTTTTTTGTGTTACTTTTAATAAGCTCAAAGCGGGCTGCACCAAAAAAGTAAACATTGGCTGGCTCATCATTTTTGCAGTGACCTTTCTGAATCCCAGTGTATCCCTCAGTGGAAAACATAGCCATGTTCAAATGCATGCTTAAAGGGCAATATTAAATCACAACTTCAATAATGAATATGTTATATCTAAGAAATATTATACGAATGTAATATACTACAAAATAACGTACATCATACAGATCTCACACACTTTTTATCACATAGAATAATAGTAATTTAATTAAATTTATTAATTTAGACCTGGCTTAAAAGTAGCCCCTAAATTAATAACTCACTGTTTCTTCTCTTAATCTGTTACATCATGTATTATCTAAAAGTTAATGTAGATATAGTAGTATAAATCTGATAAATACTAATAAAAGTAGATTGTGCATTGTGATGATTCAATATATGCCCATATAATTTTCAGTCATTAGAGACTTCTGCTTAATATTTCAAGCACACTTTATTTACAGTGAATTACAAATCTGAAAAATTAGAAATAAGTATAGTTGCTATGTGATGCCATATCAACTCTCTCAAAAGAAAATAATGCCTTGCATTTTGTAAACCTTAAGAATAAACTAAGAGTCAAGGCCTTTGGTCCATGTTCTTGCTCTCTACAGGCCCCATCATGTGAGGTCTCCCAACACTCCCTGTATTGTCTGCAAAACTCATTTTTATGCTGCACAGGCCCAACCAATGTTTCTGTCTACAGTATTTCCTCTGTCTACCCAAAATGCTCACATCCCTCCATGTCTCTCTCTCTCACTCTCTCTCTCTCTCTCTCTCTCTCTCTCTCCCACTATCTCGCATTCTCTTTCTCTCTGACCCTCATTTTAAATGAGAAGGGGATGTGCATCGTCCAATCAGTCATAGGCAGAGTCTCCTTCCAAACTGTGTCAACACTGCTGCATGCAGCTCCAAGCATTCTGTAGCATTTAATAGGACATCTTATGCCACACACACTGACACACAAATATTAAGTGCTGTAGAATTAAATAAAATGTACAGAATTTGAACTGAAGATTTTTTTGTGAAAGTGTGGAAGCTTTATGCAAATGTAATTAGCATTATAAGTCCTGTAACCTGGTTTACTGTCCCCTTTTTCCCATTCTCTACATGGCGTTAGGGTGTTGAGTCAGCTGTTGCCATCTCTCTTAATTGAATGCTACTCTCCTACATTTCTAAAGTCAAACCTGATTGTCACAGGTCATCTTTCACACAATTCATCCATCTCATTGATGGGAATCCCTTGTTTCCTCTTGCCTTCTTCTTGTTTGTTCCAAATCTTCTTCATCAGATTCTGTTTGCTTTCCTGCTCAGTTTCCTGAACTACACTTATCTGCTCTCTTTGACCTTTTCAGCAAATAGAGCTACTTGGACATCTGCTCTGATGTCCTCATTTCTTCATCTGTCCCACATCCTACCACCCATCTCAGGTACTTCATCTCCATCGTCTCTAGCTTCATCAACTTCTCTGCCTTCCTTCCCCAGGTTTCTCTACCATACAGTAGTACTGGTTGCACCACTGTTTTGCACACCTTACTTTTCAGCTTTTTTGTCATTTGTCTGTCACTCACTATCCATAAACCTCTGTGCCAGTTGGCTGCGACCTCTATGACTCTAGTCTTCTCCTCAACCACCACTCCCAGATAGCTGAAACTGTTAACCCATTCCACTATTTTCCCTTCTATCTCAAATTTGTCTTCTTATTTTCTCCAGTTGCTGCCCTTACAATTGTCTTATCTGTACTCAATTTTATTTTATTTGTCTGCAGTTCTGTGTTCCATTCCTCTACCATTGTGGAAGTTCTTGTTTAGAGTCTGCTGTTAATGCTACATCATCTGTATACAGTAACTTTGTCTATCTGCCCCCTTCAACTTGTTTGTTAATGTAATCAATCACCTGTATCAACAGCTGTGTGCTCATAGGAGAAACCCGATGCACACCCACTCCCACTAAGAACCTCTCTGTGAGTCTTAGCACTGCTCATACTTGTGTAATTGGGTCCTTGTACATAGTCTGAAATAATTTTACTAATGTTTCTCAAACTATTAAAGGACTGCCCAACTCACCTTTATTGGGACCTTGTCATATGCTTTCGCCAAGTCTAGGAATGCCCAGTTGGACACGTTCAAAATCTCTAGCTTCTTTTCCATTAAATGTCTCAATGTGAACATTGAGTCAATTTCCTACATCCTGATCTGAATCTGAATATCTCATCTCCTATCTTACTTTCATTAACCAACCACTCTCTGCAGAACTTTTATGCAGTGAGACAGGAGCTTGATACTTCTATATTGTCCACAGTTGTGAATGTGTTCTTTGCTCTTTCACACTGGCAGGGGATGCTTTTTTTTTCTCCAGTCATCTGGAATGCACCTTTCTCTCCATACTGCTATAAGTACACTCTGGAGCTATTTCGCCCCTAACTCACCCAACATCTTGGTTATATTTGCTGTGATCTCCTTTGAGTCTGCTTCTTTCCCTGACTTCATTCTCCTGAGTGCTGTTCTTATTTCTTTCATTTTATGCTGTGTCTGGGGAAGTAGAGCTACTGTGGAGTTTTCATTTAAAAGTTGCTTGAAGTACTCCTTCCATCTGTCCTTGATGTCCTTTGGAGAGGTGAGCAGGATGTTGCTTGCATCCCTTATGGAGCACGTCTGATGACTAGCTTATTAAACTTCCTGTGTTTGCCTTGCAACCTGATAGAGTTTCTTTGTCCCATCAGCTGTGTCACTTTCAAGAAGCTGGCAGAGTTCCTCAGATGCATTTTTCTTTGGTATTGAAACTGATCTCTTAGTTTCTTTGCTAACTGACCAATATTCCTACTTTGAACGGTCCATCTTTACTGTCTCCCACTTTTTTCCTGTACTCCTTCTGTCTTTGATGACTTCCTTGATTCTGCATTCCACCACTAGCTTTCCTAATTTACGTTATTACCTGGATTGGCTGCATATATCTCTTCTATTGTCCTCACACATGGTGTTTTGAGGAACTGCCATTCTTCTTAAACTTCACCCATTTCTTCTTTGTCCTGAGGTACTAGAGCCCAGGGAACTTTCTTGAACTCTTGTGCTTTCTCTTCAGTCAGCTTTCAGGTCTAAAACCTAGTCTCTGACCTAAGAACCTTCTCTGACCACTGATTGCAGCTGATTGTGGCAACCAGTATTTTATGCTGTGCGTCTACTATTTCAGAGGGGATGACTTTGCAATCATGGATTCTACCCCACTGCACTTTCCTTACTAGAAGGACGTCTAACTGAGTTGCGTGTTGGCCACTCTTGTATGTGATCTTGTCACTGACTCCCTCTTGCTGAACTGTGCATTGGCCATCTGTCAAGCTATTTTCCAGACAGAAGTCAAGAATGGCCTCTCCTTCTTTATTCCTCCTGCCTCACTAATGTGGAGCCAGGCAGTCCTCATATCCTGTTCTTTCTGTCCCAATTAGTGAATCCACCAGTATCAACACCAACTGCTGTCGCCCTGCTTTATCTAGTATGTCCTGCAATTACTGCCTGAATGCACTTTTTTCTTCAATATCACAACCCTGCTGTGGGTATATGCTGAGATTAAGAATACTGGTCTATCCTTGCACTGCAGTCCGACTGCTGCTAATCTCTCTTTCTAACACTGATGACAGCCCTTACTGTTTTCTGAAGCCTCTCCCTCACCACAGTTTCTTTGCAATTTCTAGTCTAGTCTTCCTCTGCATTATAGTCTGTAAATCCCAAGCCAAGTGGCTTTGCTGCACTGCCCTTCCATTTTCTCTCCTGGATACACAGGATATTCAACCTCCTCCTTACCATCATGTCATCCACTTTCTATCAGTGAACATATATTGAGTGATGCTTAGTTCACGTTATGAAGATTGAAAGGTTTTATGTCCATCTTTTGCTCAACAGAGCTATCTAAGTTAACCCAAGCTGGGCAAAGGGTCACCGGCTGGCCAGTATCTTATTAACCTAGGGCTGCTGGGCTTTATGGCAGGCACACATTGGCCAATAGGTGACAAAGACCCCTCTCATTGTTAGCATGGGTCGCTGTTGTAGGTAGGAGTAGGCCAGGTCCTCAGCTCACTTATCACTGGCATTTTTGGTGACATTAGTTAATGTGACCCAGTCCCCTAAAGCTATTTTTTATGCCATTGAGAGGCAATTTTTTTTTTTTTTGCTTTGTATTCTAATACTTTATTCACCACAGGTTTAGGCATCCTGAACCTCCAGTAATTTTTACCTTCTAGTCAAGATATGAAATGCTCAGTTAATGCAAACGTATTTGTTCATTAGACAAAGTGGCTTAAAAATTTGGATAGCCTACTAGGTTACTCCATGTCATCTCTTTACAATTTTTCTGCAGCAGGTCAGGTTAGTAAAACCACTTATTTCCTTCAAGTTTAAGGAAAAAGAGGAAAATTAATGGAATCACACTTATGTGTGCAGACATGTGTAGCAGCATCATTTTATAGTACCTTCCCAGATTCATAAAATATTTAAATATACAGATTTATTAACATACAACTCTTCTTATATAGGCAGAAGAAATTGGTATTCAGTGATTTTCAGGCACTGTCTAAGGAAATTGAACTATAATAGAATAAAATATTTCTCCAAAATTATTACTTCATACAATATACTTCTGCTGTTGTACTACTCATACTGCAGTTAAGTTCAAGAAACTTCAAAATAATTCAGATAGCAGGTACTTGTTAACAATTATTTGCACTTATGTTTATACTGTTAGCTAGGCCAGCAAGATGCATTGGGCAAACCATTTCTGCCAGGAATGATTTAAACAAGTCATAAATTCTTGAATCTGTCCATTGTACAGCTATAAAAATATTATCTGCCACATAACAAAAGCACTCAGGTCACTCCAGAACAAGTACAAATATGACTCTGTCATTGTCCATGTTGGTGTGAATGACCTGAGCCATACCTCCCTGGACTACATGAAAAGAGAGATGGAAGAGCTCTCTGATCACGTTGCCCAGGTTGGTATGACCCTGACCCTGAGTAGCATCCTGCCCTCACCAAGAATGATACCATGGTATGAAGAAAAAATTATCAGTTTCAACAATTGGCTAAGCTTCTGGTGTCATTCAAAGTGGATCCAGTGTCTGTCAGCCTGGAATGACATACCCGACAAGCCATGCTGCTTTGCTAGAGACGGCTTGCGCCTGTCACCCTTAGGCTTTCGAATATTGGCAAAGGCTCTTGCCACCCCATAGTGCCTTTTTTAGGCAAGGTTCAAAAGACAAACTCACTGCCATAAATAGCACAAGTAACAAAAAAAAGTGAGGGCGATGCTACTCAATGCCAGAAGTCTAAACCTCAAAATGCACGCACTCAAGGCACTTCTCAGTATGGAGAAAATCAATATATGTGCAGTAACAGAAACCTGGTTTAAGGCTCCAGAGAGCACCCCAGCACTACCAGGCTACAATTCATACCATACATTTCAGCCACAAAACCCAGACCGAAAAACAAAAGGCGGGGGTGTATCCATATTCATCAAGGATACCCACACCTCCAGGTTAGCAGCACAGCACGATGCTTCAGAGATCATCCAAGTGCAACTAACAATGGGCAAAACTGCAATTCAAATTGTAGTTTGCTACAGATCACCCACCATGTCCCAGGACTCCCATTCCACATTTCTGGAAACACTGGGAAACATAAAGGTCCTACCAAACACCCTGATAGTGGGTGATTTCAATTACCCAAACATTAACTGGGAGAACTACTCAAGTACTAACTTCCTTGCCCAACATTTCCTAGAATTTATAAACTCAAATGCCCTGGATCAACTGGTCAACACCCCCACCAGAGGTGACAACATATTGGACCCGGTCATCACCAACATGGGCGACTGGTGTTCCACACCAGAGGTCAACCCCTTGTTGGTTAGATCTGATCATAAACTAATCACTCTGGATATCCACATTCCGCCCCCACCCACGGTCAAAGAAACCACCATGAAAACCTTTTCAAAAGCAAACTTCACTTTACTTAAGACTGAGGTGGAAAGTTTCAAAGCCCCCATGCTAAAGGATAATGCTGTCCAAGTTGCAAAATCCTTTACTAATGCACCGTATGGGCACCTACAAGAATGCATGGATCATGCTATCCCAAGCAAAACCAAGACTCACTCCTCCAAGAAAAGGAAACCAGTCTGGTGTACCCCTGTGATAAACAAGCTATACAATAGAAGGAGGAAACTAGTATAGAAAAGAGTAAAATCCCAAGAAGAGAAGATATCACTGATCAGTATCAGCAAGAAACTATGATCCCTCATAAATTCATCCAAGGCTAGCTTCGAAAGAAAAATTGCCAAGGACTCCAATGATAACCACAAGGCATTCTTTAGCTATGTCAAGAATCTAAGTGGCAATTCTCAGATCTGCTCGGAGCTAGTGCAGAATGGCACAAAATACACTGATCTGACCAATATCACCAACATACTGACAGACAGGTTCAGTGCAAACTTCACCCCCCTCTCACCCCCCAAAAGGGCCCATTACCATACCAGAAGAATGTAGTGCCCCTGAAATCACAGACACTCAGGTTAAAACAGCCCTCTCCAAAGCCAAAAACACAGCATCAATGGGACCGGCTGGTGTCCTAGGTTGCGTCCTACACAAGCTCAAAGATAAACTAACCCCTCATCTAAACACACTGTTCAAACTCAGCCTCTCCACAGGCTACATGCCCATAGAGAGGTGCACAGCAATGGTTATTCTGCTCCACAAAGGTGGAGCCACAACAGATCCTGGGAACTATCTCCCTAGAAACCTGACTAGCTTGGTCTGTAAGGCTATGGAGTGCATCATCATGGATCTCATTAACGGAGACATTGGGAACCTCCAACCACTGGACCCTACCGATTTCGGCTTTGTTAAGGGCAGATCCTGCCTCCTAAACCTGGTGGACTTCTTTGAGACAGTTACCAAGGCTATAGATGAGGGAAAGGTGTTCCACACAGCCTACCTAGACTTCACAAAGGCCTTCAACACCATTCACCATTCTGGTATTATAGACAAGCTCACCAGCCTGAACATAAACCCCTGCATCATGAGATGGGTTGCCAACTGGCTCATGGACAGAACCCACATGGTAAGAGTTGTAGGAGCTAGGTCTGACTCTAAACCGATTACAAGTGGCATTCTCCAGGGCTCAGTCCTAGGACCCCTCCTGTTTGGCATATACTTCTTAGCGGTACAGCCAAGCACAGGAGGACTATGGCTGACCAAGTTCACTGATGACTGCAAACTAGGGGCTATAACTGACTCTCCGGCTGACACAGACATCCTCCAAAATGGACTCACTGAGACAGATACCTGGGGTCAAAACCATGGTCTCATGCTAAATGCCAAAAAGTGTATAGTCATCCCCTTTGGAAAAAACAAAGTACCCACAACCTACCACATAGGTGGTAGCCCCCTAAATACGGAAGATGTAATAAGGGATCTGGAGACCCAAGTAGATAGTAACCTATCCTTTGATAATCACATTGCCAAAGTGGTTAGAAAATCCTTCTATGTAGCCCACCTAATCACAAAAGGGCTTGTATCCAGATCAGAATTGGTCATTGTGCCCCTCTACGCATCACTCATCAGACCCATCATAGAGCACAACACCCTATTTGGGATGTACCTTACAAGACACTTGCAACAGCTAGAAAGACCAGAGAAGTACCTCACCAAGAGGATCACTGGCCTCAAACAGATGTCCTATATAGCTCGACTGAAGAAGCTCTAGCTGTACTCGGTTGCATACTGCCTACTCAGAGGTGATCTCTGCCTGACATACAAGGCCATGTCCAACCCAGAATTGATGGACATGCTCCACCTAAAGAAGACCATATCCCCTCGAGTCACATGCTCTAGGGATCTAAACTTCACCACAACAATAAATAGGACATGCTGGAGGGATAGATTCCTGTCTTAGAGACTTCCCATGCTCTGGAACAAGATTCCAATCTACATCAAGCAGAGCTCCTTGATAACCCTCTTCAAGACAAACCTTGACGAGTGGATGGGAAACAGAAAGTTTACCCTGGGGATCACTTCAATGGCTTTGCTGGACAGAGGCACAGGGAACTAATCTAAGGGGGTGACGAAAGCCAACATATTCTGGCTAGGCTTATAAATGCCTTAGGGCAGATAGCCTAGTACCTACCTATGAACCTATGAACCTGTATTAATCAGCTACAGTTCATAGCTGCTTACAGCTTAAAAAATGAGACTTGAAACTTTATTGTCTGTATCCAGGTTCTTACTAAGTCTGTTACCATGTTTGCATAATACATCAACTTTTAAGTTGTAAAATACAGAGCTATGTTAGAAAATTGACTTTTCAGAAAGTTGAACTTCCTATGATTGAGACAATAGGATCAACTTTCCAAAAAGTTGAACAAAACATAACAACAAAAATCTATGTTTTTTTCAGGGGCTAAGCCCCCCCCCCCCCAATATTATATGTACCAACTCCGAGATCACATTAAATTGGAGAAAAGGGTAAATTCTCTGATCTCCATTGTACTGCAATCTCCATACAAAAGCTTGACATTTTGGAAAGTCAATCATATGGTTAAGCAATACGAAGTTTGACTTTCTGAAACTTTGATCTTCTGAAGGGGACTCATAAAATACACACACTGGCAGTGTCCTGTGTATTTTAACAAGAAAATGCTTATATATTGCGTAATAAGTTCAGCACTTGCACTTCACTCAACTGTCTTATCAGTGCTTTTGAAAAATAGCCTATGGAAAACGTTCATCAACATTATTGATACTTGCAGCAGCTTCTGAAAAACAGTCCTAAAACCAGAGAAAAATGGATGAGGATTCCCAAAAGTACTGCATAATGCACAGCAGGTGCTGCTCCCTTCACTCACTCAGCCAATCTTTATGTCTCGTGTTCACTTAGGCCACATCTACATTTCCACATACTACACTAGCAACAGACTCACTCTTTTACCCGTAAAGACAGGAAGGTTGCTAACAAAATAATGAGCATTGGAATTTCTGGTATCTTCATAGCTTAACATAACTGGGAATAGGCTTTGATACACAGTACATAGAATATCAATATAACATTTATCCACCATTTATCAGGAAAAGTATATTTTATGCATTTTTACAGATTCCGTAACAAGAACTATGACAAACAGGTGATATGACACCTGTGTAGCCATTCATCCCATCCTATACCTTCACAGCTTATTCTTGTCCTTTTAATACACAAATTAGGTCCTTTATCATTAATTTGTAAGATAAGGTTGTAAAATAGTTCATAACATCAAAACAACATACATGCAAATTACTTGAGAAAAGCAAGTTATTTTTATGAATAAAAAACACAGACTTAAGCCATAGCACGTAGTATTCTGCATCAACAGTATTATATGTCTACAGGTTCTGAGGTTTCTAAGAAAATCTGTTTGTGGGTGGTGGCTGGTAGAAATCGATTACCTCAGCTGCCTCTACCTCAAATGCTTGAATTTACTTATAACTACTCAATGATCATGCAGTATCAGGAAGAGGAACCCCATGAGATTACTTCTTCACAATGGTTTGTCAGTCTTTGAGTGGTATAAGTATAGAATAAATACATTTGGGGGGGTGGTGTCTAAGGGTACAGCCTCCCACAAGAGACTTGCACTCCTGTGAAAATATTGTTATGTCTTCTTAGTTCTATAGATTCTTACAGTTTAGGTTTCAGTCAGCCAATAACTGGTAGTTTTTCAGGTCCCTAGGCTGCAATGCTTTGGTTCTGCAGCTCTGATAAACAGTGGTCTATAAAGTATCTAAAAGGAAATGGCATTTATTTAGTTCAAATAGACACAAAAGTGTGTAGATGTAAGTACACACACTTTAATGAGGACAAAAACAAAGACCAACATTTAAACACACATGAAAAAATGTAGAAACGATACAGAGAAAATACAAAAAAGAAAAAAAAAATAATTTAAAACCATTGATAATCAAGCTAAGTTAAAACATTTTTTCAATTAATTCTTAATGAGTTTATTTATTTTGATACTCTCTAAAAGTAACTCATTTTTAATTCAAGGTATGTAAACATTTTTGTAGTGCAGAAGGTACATGCTTATAGAAAATTGTTTTGAGCTAGTTTTATAAAAGTCACATTCACTCAAGTCACAGGGCCTGATACATGCAGCCTAGATCAAAGTATTTTGTTTTCACTCAGTAGTTCAGAGCACTTATCTAGAGGTTATGTTTAGAAAGCAGACCAGACCATGCTATGGATATTTATAGTTTTGCCTTGTGTGTGCTGCTTTGGTTTGCATTCTTCATGCTGCTCCAGCAGCGGTTGGTTTTAAGATGCTCAGAGCTTCCATATGGCCTTAGCAGTAGATAAGGTTTCTTAAGCGTTGTCAGTCTTTTCTGTGGTAATTGCTGATTCCAAGAACAGAGGGCATCTTACATTTGACCTACAGCTGAGTCCTTTTCTGTAGCAGATGCTGCCAGCTAATTCCTGTAGTGCATCATGTTCTGCTTGGAAGAACTTTGCCCATGAAATTATTTACTGTATTAGTTGCTAAAATCCCTGCTGATCTTTAAGTCTTCTTTTAGAATATTAAGGACCAGCAATGTTAAAGCAGCTGAACAGTGAAGTAACTAAAACACAAAAAAGAATAGTAACTGTAATATTCAAGGGGTTCCTTAATCTCCACAAATAAATTAGTTCTTGTGAAACAGATGGTTTTAATAATTGCTCACTGGATTCACATTTTTTTTTTTAATTATTTGATGTTTACTGTGTAAGTGAACCGGTCAATGGCCTGTTTCAGCTGTGATTCAAGCAATGCAGGCAGTAAGAAAGTGCAATGAAATGCACAATTCAAATACATCCTAATAAAACAGATGACAATAGGATGCAAATACATTATGGAGCTATACAAGATGAGAAAAACACATTACAAAAATAAGCAAGTTGAGTAAAAACTAGAGATAAAATACATTACAAAAATGCAGGTGGATTAAAATACATTGAGATGCAAGTAAATTAGGATGGTATAAAATATAATGAAAACGGAAGGTATTTATGGATAGTGCAGCATGTAAAAGGAAGACTTCAGTGCACTCCCTGTGGATATGATTTCAAAAAAACGCACTGAAGTACATGGAATTCTTAGCTGTTCAGCGTAGAATAATTATGGATTGTGCACATGCCCATCAGATTCCAAAACACATTGTTCACACCAAACAGAACTTATATGTGACAAAGTACAATGACGACTCTGTTACTGAAATCCTCAGCATATGCTTTACAGACCTGAAGGAACAGAAGCTAGTACTACAGATTCTGCTGAATTTCATTACAATACCAAAAAAAAAAAACAACATAAAATACAGCCTGCAGTTAATGAACTGCAACAAGCTGCAGTGATACAACCCATAAATGAGGATGTGGCTATGCACCCTAGAAGGCAGTCAGCCAGAGTCAGAGCAGGGTCGCAACTAAACTGGTCATCAGAGCAGCAAATAATTGACAGGTGCCAGCTAGACAGATGAGTGGTGCAGGCTGCCTGCAACATGTGGGCTGGGCCCCACACATGTCTGTTTGGACCCTGCATGGAAAGTCCATCCCCCTTGAAACCAAAGTGTGTCTCATCCTGGGTGTTCTTGCATCTGGAGCATTCCAGAGACACATGGGGAATGCCTGGTGAGTGTCATAGACAGCTACCAGCCATAATTTTGCAAAATTCCTTGTAGCAATGACTACATCCATTTTCTATCCACCCTCATAAGTGAAGAACTGTAATGCACAAGTTTTAAAGCATTGCAAACTTCCCCCATATACTCTGTGCAATAGAATACACACACATACCTACCAATACACCAGTACCTCCTGAAGCTGACTGAAACATAAACAGAAAGGAATGGCCATCAATGAACTGCCAGGTTCTGTGTGTAGCAGATGGTGGACTGAGGGCTGCATTCCAGCAAGGTGAAATACCCTTAGGGACAACTAATAGGCTAGTACAGGAACATATCTAGGATGTAAGCTAAGGATACCCTTCCCAACAATATCCATGTTGACCAAATGTCTTTATTCCCCACAATATTTGACTATGGTTATCCACTTGAGCCTTTGCTAATGACCCCGTACCATGAACCATTCAACCCTGTCAAGGATCCCTACAATAGAGGTAATGCAACAACCAGAAACACCATAGAGTGTATGCTTAATGCACTGAATGCCAGGTTCAGATGTTGGGACACGTCGGGTGGTGCACTGCAATATACACCTGAGAAGGTGGCAAAAATGATGACAGTATGCTCCATGCTGCACAACATACTAACTATAGAGCACATGGTGGTCTTCAACCTACATGTGTGGGTGAACTACTCCAAGAACCCCACATGTCTGAAGGTGACATCCCACCGGTATCAGAGGAGGAGCAGGAGGACACAGGGGACAGAAGACACAGGTGTAGGCAATGTAGGGTGTGACCACAAGTTCAGGCCCAGGCAACATGGCAGTGTCTGACCTACATCTTTGAGTAATGAGAAGATACATGAACATGAGTACAAAGATTAAACATTGAGGTTCAGGTGTTGCCCCACCACAGTAGCACAGATTATATCTAATGACAATCACCCACTAGATGAATACGCTGAGCATTACACATAGCAACATAATCATAACATGTAACATTATGAATTTATACAATTCTATCACAACAGGGATCATCAACTCAGAGCACTGCTGAGACAGGGATGCATGCAGACTCAGACTGATGTTTCATTGTATGGCAAACAATAAGTGACACTCATCAGTACAACACATTCTTATTTCTACATTGCAATAGCATGAAAAAAGAGAAACAGCACAGGACAAAATGCAAAACTTTTAATCTCACAAGCCAAATATATCATAGTAAACTATGGATAAAGTAAAGTAGTACATGGGGTCAGCTATGCTTATTAAACTGTTGGACTCACTCTAATGAAATCTAGGGTAACCACACTGATGGCTCACACCACAGTCTGCTCAGCCCCTACTACATACAGAAACACTTGGCCAGTGTTGTTCCATATTGGAGATTGATAAGGTGATAACACTATGTTGCAGTGAAGGAGTATAACTGCATCTTGACTGTCTGATTGTGAATGTCAGGACCACAGCAGATGGGCCAGCCATGGAAGTATATTCACATTGGATCATAGACACTGATTGTCAATGGGCAATGTTGGCTCTGCTGAGAGATGGCCTGTCTCTCACATGTGGCAATTGGCTAAGCACAGTCAGGGCACACAGAACCCTGCTTGTACTACGGCAGTGCAATACTACTGTAGAGGCCAAGGTTTCAACTGACTGTGCCACATATAACATACTTTCATTCTGAGCAGATAATGACACCATTAGCTCACAGTGTCTGCATTCCTGCCCTTCATGCAACACACACAGCTGGTGTGCAACATGATCTGTGGCACAGGCAAGTCCATGGATGTCTGATCTATGACATTGCTGGGAACATTCATTTGCCTGTAGGAGTAGGTAGACTCTCTCTGACACCTGGCCATGCACACAATGCAATGGGCAGTATCATTGTGTTGTGGGGAACTGTCAACATAAGCAGCAGTCTCATCTTGGGTTTGTTGTTCTCCAGCCTCATCATGTTTACCATCTGATGTCCCCTCATTGTCAGAATGGCCAGACAAGTTTCTCTTCACATCTGTGGCTATAGCTGCATCCACATCACTGTCTCCATCTTGGCTGGACTGTATCACCACATCACTGTCTTGTGTGCCAGGGGCCATGCTACCATACTGAAACACATCAGATCCTACACCATGATCACTGAGCAGGCTAATGGAGAATACATGTAATAGATGTGTTAAAAGAAAAGATAGAGGAAACAGATCAGGACAATGAGCTTATATCACCTGCTGGATATCATTAAAGACATATGGTACATATATCTCAATGCAATGTTACAGATAATAATGAGTTAACTTGAGGTCTTGTTTGCGTATTGGTATTGTAATCTATATAACAGGGAGTATACAGTTAGGTTGCATATCATACAAAACACACACGTGACAACTCCTCCTTGGATGATGGTGGTGCTGTTGAAGAGGGATGAACTTCAACTATACTATTGGAAAAACGTCAGCATTATTAATCACATAATTGCCAGCATGAACCATCTGAACAGAGTTAAAACATTCAGTAGTTTTTACATAGACATACCACTTGTTTGTGCAGATGATGAGGTTGATGGAGCCTGGCCTAGCAATGTGAAGAAGAACACAGTATAAACAAGGACAACAGGAGTAAAAGCAATGACATGAATGAAAGATAGTTAGCAGCATTCCACTGACAGACTCCCACTGTTGAGAGTTGGAGTATTGTAGTGAAGATCCACCATGGGAAAATAAAGAGAGAGACAACACAGTCATGTATTTAGCCAACAAAATACTGTCAGCATGCCATAATCAACACAGCAATAGGGGCTGCAGATACTCATGTGATGGATGTTGTATTTGTTGGCAGGATGTCCATGTGTTGAAAAACAGTGACATTAATGTCATGTATCACGGGTGTGTTACACTTTGCTTCAACCTATGAACCTGTTGTGGTAACATACCTGCTCTGGCTCTACCTGCACGGCTTGTGCTCCCAGTGGATGTACCTGTAGTGTACAATGCTAAGGAAGTATCAATATGACAGTAAAGAGCAGTACCATGGCATGAGACTGAGGCAATAATAGGTGGTAGTCACAGTAACAGAGTATGGAGACACTCACCTGCCATTCCCTGGTGTTGTCCGGAAGTAGATGGACTGGGAATATTAATGCAGGCAGCAATAAATATATATGTTGGTTGCACTGTTCTGTCTGTACTTTAGTTGTATGAGTACCTGTCATTACAAAGTTCATCATCATCACTCCATGTGTTTTTGTGTGCATAGCTCATATCTGCTGCTGTAAATCAAAAATGACAGTACATGAATATGCATGCAACAGCAATATGAAGTGATTTACTCTGTACTCATCATAGTCATGGAAAGGTAGACATACATATTCAGCTTGGAACTCCTGCTTCTAATCCACCCTATACATGCATCACTTCCCTCTCACTGTATTTAGGGAGGATAGAAATATTGTGATGTCATTGAGGTGAGGTCAATGGTGGTTCACCACCATGGTATCCCTCAATCTCTCATATCATCTTAACCTGTTAGCCACATGGAAGATGATGTCTAAGCAGCATCATTGACAGGCCTCACTGGATCTGTTGTGATCTCTAACTCTGGTTGTTTGAACCTTCATTTCTCCAAACCATATACCCTGCATGTTCAAGGAATCTCCATCCATGTTGGTGAGGAACATTTAGTCTAATGTCATTTTCTGTAGGGAAAAGTTGTTGCCCCTAGGACAATTTGCCATTTGAAAGACAGTGATATCTACATGATCATATTCCTGTGTGAGTCCAGTTATGCAGATGATTACGAGGACAGCTTATATCACCATAAACAGTGTACATTCCTGGGCAATGAAAAAGTCTATAAAACACTGTCTGTGACAAATACTACTGTGATTTATAAAAAATAACCATAATGCCTGCATGTATAATAGTTATAAAAACAACATAACTTGTAATATCTTTAGAGGCTGTCTGTGGGATTAGAACAGCTTACAATACATATTTGTTGAATGGAGGCCCAAAGACAACAGCATCATGCCACGTGATTCTACATGTATTTCACATTAAAATAATACACAAACTAACAATTCAAGAACTTAGGGAAAGCGTCAGAAAAAACTGAAGATCTATAGGCAGACCACAGAGAGTATGGATCCTTTGTATATTGAGCCAGTAGTTATAAGACTTTTGTTCAGAACCATCAATGAAGAAATATCCGTAACTGCAAATAACACAGTACATATGGATAGTATCATAATCCTTGGGTTTCTGTGCTTACACCAGAGCTTGTACGGAGTTACCAGTAATAAACATGGATCATTCATAAATCTATCTTTATGCACTTGAAACAAACACAAAGGCACAATTAGACACTCCATCAAAATAATATTAAGCACTTTCATTCTTTTATTAAGAACTTCCTCAGAACAAATGACCACATAAACACACCCACTCAAATAACAAACATGGGCTGACATCACTTCTGGTTTCAATCAACAAATACTTCTCATTAAACTTCATTAGAATTTAAAGAATTACAAACTTCACCATACATTAACAAACTATACTAAACATAATATTATTATATAATGTAATTAAATACTTATAAAAATAACACATCTGAAAACTTTCAAACTCCAGTTACTGATTAAAAATGTTTATATTTTAAATAACTTTTGACAGCAATTATGTCATTAATACCTGGAGCTGTATCTGCCCTTAAAAAATCTGCCATTTTAATTCCAAAAATTCTAAATAACTGTTAAATGACCCTACAAATGTTGTCTGGTCAACTTGTTCAACAACAAAGAAAAGGAACTTCCTAAAATTATTACATTGTGAAACATGTCTGTCTAATGCATTTCTGCTGTCTTTCTTTTTAATGGCTAACAAAATTTCCCTCACCCTGTCTACTAATCTCTGGTTGGTCTTACCTGTATAAAAATTGTCACAATCTGAACAGACAGCCAGATAAATCAAACCTTCACTTTGACAGTTAAACTTCCCATTTGCAGTTAACAAAAAAATCCACGTCTGAAATAAAAACTACTAGCTGCATCATAAACCTACATTGTAAAACCTTTTTGTCAAGGGAAGGTACCTAAGTTTTTGACATACCCTTTATTATAAGTAACTTTGGAAGAACTCTCAAGGAACTGTTTTAGGTTTCTTGTCTTTTTATATATAAACTTTTGACATCTACCCCAAACATCAGTTAAATCCTGGTTTCCTATGATTATTTTTCAGTTATTATCTATAATTCTCTTTATCTGTAACCTATCAACACTCATAGGCAACGGGGAAGAAAAACTCTGTGTTTGAACCTTACAACCCCTATCATCCTGATCCATAGCCCTAGGAGAAAAACCTGTCTTAATAATAGACGGAAACCTAGTGTGCCTTTGTGAAGTCACACTGTTAGAAACCTTTAATTTTTCTAAGGGATGCCCTTATTGTAAAAAAGCTGTTCAAGCTTATTGACTTCTTCACAATAAATATCATTGTCACTGGTAAGCCTGCTAACTCTAATTACCTGCCTCTTAAAAAAACATTTAACTTCATAATCTATGGGTGAAAACTGTCAAAGTGCAAATAATTGTTTGTAAAAGTTTATTTCCTATAAATATTACTAATCAACTTCCTCGCAGAAATATCCATATAAACTTCAACATCCAAAAAATGCACTTTGACCCCTGTGTTACTTTCAGTAAATTTCAACCACAGACAGTATTATTGACTTGGGGAAAATAATTCATAAAACCAATTAACATTCCCCACCCATATAAAAAACAAATTATCTATGTATCTTTTATAAAATCCAACTAACTTAAAGCAAGGCAATTTATTTAAGTATTCCTGTTCTCATCAACACATAACAAGTTAACAAACAGTGGAGCTACATGAGCCCCTATTGCCACTCCTCCTATTTGCTGAAAAATACCATCATCGGGTTGAGAGGGTGGCCTAATGGTTAAGGTGTTTGCCTTACAAACACAAGGTGCAGGGTTCGAGTCTCACAAGGGATAATTGGCTAAGCTTAAAATGGCTCACAAGGGCAGTTAGCTTAGTACTAACCTATGAACCTATCAAACATAAAAAAAAATGTTACTCAACACTACCTCCAATAAATGGCATATAATAGAAACATGCTGTTTTAGCTGTCTACCAACCTTACTTAAATACAGTCTTACGAGCTCCAACTCCTGCTCAATAGATGTATATGGAGAACAAGCATCAACAGTGCACAAGAAAGTTTCATCACCCAAAAGCCTATACTTCCTGATATTATCTAAGAAGACCCAAGAGTCTTTTAAATAAAACATACTTGCTTGAACCACTGGGTTCAAAATGTTATCAAGATACATAGACATCTTGGCAGTTTTGTTAATAGGAGCCGGAATTATCATCCTAAATGGAGGATGAGAAACAACTTTATGTATTTTGAGTATTACAAATAAAATTTGAGCTGTGGCTGTTCTACCATAAGAAACTCAAATAGATCAACTGTAATATAACCTTGATATAACATATCAAACAAAAAACCAAATCAATTCCTTGATAACTTCTTCAAACAAGTCCTGATACTTTCTTGTACTTAAACCTACAACACAGCAATGTGAGCATAGCCTCCTTATAATCTGAGGCCTACATAATTACTATCCCCTACCCCTTGTCAGCTTTCATATACCTAAGATGGGAATAACCTTTTAACTGTTGCAAAGCATTGGCTTGTGCTTCAGTAAAATTATGAAATTTCCTCATTTTGTTACCTCTTTTTGATTCTCCTAACAACTCATAAACCTCAGTTTCACATACAAAAAAAAAAAACATTTAAAGTGTTGACCAAAGGGGTTTAACATTACTAGAGTTCTTAAAATCTATCCTCTCTATATTACGGATGCTATGATAAATATATTTTAAATTTAATTTCCTAACATATTTTAAAATCTAAAATAGTATCAGTAGTATCAGCGCTAAACACTGGCAAAAAAGTGAAACCTTTTTTCAAAACATCTAACTCTACTTCAGAAAAAAACTTTGTTACTTAAGTTAAACACACACCATTCAGATGTCAGCAACCTTTATTTTTGCCCTCCATCTTTGTCGCTGCAGCTAACCCCTCTTGGTTCAGTGGCAGACTGTTTAAATCTGTAACCTGTGAGGAAAAAGGAAAACCACCTTCACTACAACTGCTAGATTCACTAGAAATGGTTTCTCTAACCATAGAAATGTTAGACGGACCCGATACCCCTAAATCACCTGCTTCAGGAAATGAATGCAATCTATTTAGATAATTACCAGCATTTTTCTTATTAATATGACCCTTATTATTATCCACAAAATTTCTTACATTTGCTTTCTTCTTTTTAATCAAAAAAAAAAAAAACTGTTGTTGTGTGTAAACTGAAATATCTCTGACTAAATTTTTCTTTTTCTTATAAATAATACTTTCAACAGGCCTTTGAATATTGCTGTTCAAATTTTGATACAAATGATGAAACATATGAAAGAAAGGGTGCTTATTAATAACAGAATCAAGTACTTTAATTTCTTCCTTCAACATCTTAATTTTTTCTCATTCCAGCTAATTAATAATTGCAATACTTCTAAACCAGTCTTATTGTACAAGTCTCTGGTTTTCAGAAATATGCTGTCATTATAGATTACTCCATTTGGGAAAGCATATATTCTTAAACCTAAAGGAACAATCTTTAACTCACAGCATCTGTTCAAATAAATGTTTTCAAGCACCAATGACTTGTACTTCAAAACCTTCTTTTCAAGTTAAAAAAAGTTGGTTTTAAAGTCTGGAATATTTGTCTGTCTATGCGACATGTACCTAGAAAGCCATGTTGACTTACTAACTTAAGACAATTGATTCTTATCTCCCACTTCTACATGTTCAGTTATCAGCCAATTAGCTGAAATAACCTCATCAGCAATAACAGTTCCCTCATCCAAAGATGAACCATCGGACAATTTTCCAGTACCCTGGAGGGCTCCAAAACTCCCTTGAACTTGTGATAAAATGGTCTGCACTTTGTTTATATCTTTCAGATGTCATGACAGCAAGGCTGGGTCTTCCAGTGTCGGGTGAACAGTCAAGTCTAAACAGCAGCAGTCTTCAGCTGCAATGACAACTTGTCAAAAAAAGCCACAAACCATAAAGCAATGTTCCAATAACCAGAAAACCATGCTGAAGTGTCTAAATGGAAATCACAACACTAAAAAATGACTAAAATGAAAAACAGCAGCCAAAACAAGGAACACATAAAAAAAACACAAAGGCGCAATTAGACACGCAAGCAAAATAATATTAAGCACTTTCGTTCTTTTATTAAGAACTTCCTCAGAGCAAATGACCACATAAACACACCCACTTAAATAATAAACATGGGCTGACATCACTTCTGGTTTCAATGAACAAATACTCCTCATTAAATTTCATTTGAATTTAAAGAACTACAAAGTTCACCATACATTAACAAACTATACTAAACATAATATTATTGTATAAGGTAATTAAATACTTACAAAAATAACACATCTAAAAACTTTCAAACTCCCGTTACTGATAAAAAATGTTTATATTTAAAATAACTTTTGACAGCAATTATGTCATTAGCAAAAAGATCTGCCATTTTAATTCCAAAAATTCTAAATAACTGTTAAATGATCCTTCAAATTTTGTCTGGTCTACTTGTTGAACAACAACTTAGGTACTTTCCCTTGTCAAAAATGTTCACAATGTAGGTTTATGATGGCAGCTAGTAGTTTATTTTTCAAATGTGGATTTTTTGTTAACTGCAAATGGGAAGTTTAACTGTCAAAGTCAAGGTTTGATTTATCTGGCTGTTTAAATTGTGACCAATTTTATATAGGAAAGACCACCCAGAGATTAGCAGACAGGATGAAGGAACATTTGTTAGCCATTAAAAAGAAAGATTGCACAAATGCATTAGACAGACCTGTTTCACAATGTAATGATTTTAGGAAGTTCCCTTTCTTTGTTGTTGAACAAGTTGACCTGACAAAATTTGTGGGGTCATTTAACAGTTATTTAGAATTTTTGGAATTAAAATAGCAGACTTTGTTTTTTAAGGTCAGATCCAGACCCAGGTGTTAATGACATAATTACTGTCAAAAGTTATTTGAAATATAAACATTTTAATCAGTAACTGGAGTTTGAAAGTTTTTAGATGTGTTATTTTTATAAAGTATTTAATTACATTATATAATAATATTATGTTAAGTATAGTTTGTTAATGTATGGTGAAGTTTGTAGTTCTTTAAATTCTAATGAAGTTTAATGAGGAGTATTTGTTGATTGAAACCAGATGTGATATCAGCCCATGTTTGTTATTTAAGTGGATGTGTTTATGTGGTCATTTGTTCTGAGGAAGTTCTTAATAAAAGAACAAAAGTGCTTAATATTATTTTGCTGGGGTGTCTAAATTGTGCCTTTTTGTTTTTTTTCAAGTGTCCCTTGTTTTGGCCTCTTCTTTTGGTTTTTAGTCATGTCTTTATGTACTGTTATATTTGCAATGTAAATCTGTCTGTATGACTGCATATGGAAAATTACTGCATGTCCTTCATGAAAATGGCATTACCTTTATGAATAAATGTAAATCAAACATCACTCCAATAAGTTTCAAACATTTCTCTTAAAGCACACATTTTCAAAAAAAAAATATTTATATATATATATATATATATATATATATATATATATACACACACACACACACATATATATATATATATATATATATATATATATATATATATATATATATATATATATATATATATATATATATATATATATGGGTCTACCTGATAATGCTGACATGCCAAATCACCGACAATGAAATAACCAACACCAAAAAAACGAAAGTTCAAAAACACAAAACTTCACATGCCCGACAAACCACAATCCCGACAATCAACAAAACAAATACCTTTTCCGAAAAACACACGCACAACACAAGCACACCAAACACCTTACAAACCTACACTAAATCTTGCATACACAACTGTCTATGCACTAACCTTAACACAAAACCTAACCCTAAGGTCCGTCACTATCGCACACTTACCTTACCTGCACCCTAACCCTAACTCACTTAATCCGCCCTTAACTCTTAAGTCTGTCACTATCGCACACTTACCTTACCCGCAACATAAATCTAACTCACTTAATCCTCCCCTAACCCTAAAGTCTGTCACTATCGCACACATACCTTACTCGCACCCTAACCCTAACTCACTTAATCCGCCCCTAAACCTAAAGTCCCTCACTATCGCACACTTACCTGACCCGCACCCTAACCCTAACATCCGTTACTATCACACATTTACTTTACCTGCACCCTGACCCTAATGTCCGTCCCTACCACACACTTACCTTAACATGTCGGTGTTCTCAGCGTCGGGATTTTCAACTTTCGGTCTTCTCTGTTGTTGATCTTCCGGTGTCAGTGTTCTTGTTGTCGGCATTTGAAGCTTTCGTTTAAATCAAGTAGACCCATATGTATATATATATATATATATATATATATATATATATATATGTGTGTGTGTGTGTGTGTGTGTACCTTTGAGAATGAATAAGTTTAACAGATGTAATATTCTCAAAAATCAAATGCTAGCAGGTGCCAATTTACTTTATCAACTAACTCTGAGTGGGGTATCACTGACAGTAACAGCACCTAATATGCACATATGTTTAAGTACTATTTGCACCATACATAATTAAGGACATTCATTAAAATTCTAGGTTTAGTAGTCCCATTTGTGCATGACTACATAAATTGTCTACATTCATCTTAACACAAAAGTGCACTGTGCAAGTACCCAAGAGGCATCAGTAAACAGTGCCATCATAACTCTTAACCTCTTAGAGCAAGAAATCTGGCCAAATCCATAAATAAAAATAGGCACAATTTTTAAATATTGCACTTACAAACTTAGAACGTTGATAGAATAACAGGTAGTGCATTAGCATGAATTTTCTAAAGGGTATGAAGTCTGAAATTCAAATGCCTGTCATGATTTTCTAATATCAGTCTTTAATGATTTGCCACTAATTTGCCAGAAAACCACAATTTTATGAAAAATGGACCAAAAATATAAGGCAAAAATCTGGACATTCTGCAAAAAGCTGTACAGTTGAAAGGTATGAGTACCATGTGTAGCACATGCCCATTATTTTCCAGTGATCTGATAACATGACATCAGTGCCACTTTTAAATATTGATTTTGATACATTTACTGATCAGACCATTTATCAATTTTGGCATTTATCATAGATTTTAAATTGGGGTATTGAGATGGCTCCTTCCAGGAAGCTGTGATGTGTCCACATCCCTAGTTGAACTGAGGAGGATACCATCTAGATGCTGTTCATTTATGCTGGAGCAGAACATCATAGGAGAGCCAGGCTAAGGAACTTTGTGATGATCGACCTCTGGAACCAGATTGTGAGGGAGCATTGAAGACATATGAGGATCTACTGGACTTGAGTGCAAGTTCACCACTGTTATAATGACCTGCATTGGAGTGACACGGAAGAGCTTTGTCAGAGGGTCAACAAAGTGTGGAGACAGCCTGTGGATCCCTACAGTAAGTTTCACTATCTAACATAAACATGAGCATTCTTATGGAATTTAGAGATACATGTGTGTCCCAAATATATCAGATAGATGACCTTTATAACCATTAGGGAGCTGTTCTGACAATTAGCTCATTGGGATAATTAAGTGTATGTGATATCTGTTCCCTGTATAAGTATGGGGTTGATTCCCATGATGTTGATTTTTTTTAATAATGTTAATAACATACAAAATTCAGAACTTTGCATATGCACATCATTTTTCTAACCTATAACAACATCATTTCACACATCAAATGTCCTCCCACATCACTGATGCCTATAGCACCTCAGTTGTTGATAACTACTCATTTATTAATCTGTTATATTGCAACAGTATTGCCTACTGTAGCCGTATATGCCTGGGTGTCTGCGGTGTCAGTGTTTACACTGTCATTTGCAGAGTGTTTGGAATGCCCTTCCATTCAACATTGGTATTGTATCTGCCTACCACAACTTCAGTGCTTTTGTTACAAAAATCTTGTGTCTTAAGTTTGCTGATACTTGTGCAGATAGGCATTTCTTTGGAAATGTCATAATCAGCAATAATCATCAGGATGTTTACATTTTGCAAGCTACTGATTGGTACTAATTGTAGGTATGTAATGCATACAGTTCTACACATGCAATACTGTTATTACAACATATTTTAGAGTGTCATATATCACAGGCTGTGGTAATTGAACATAATAAATATTTGTTACTGTTACTGTTGTATTCATTATATTGATGTGTGTTCAGTGAATTATCATGCTGCCTGACCCAGATGTTTGTCATATGGATTGCCTAGTTTCCACAATATTATCATCTCACTTTATCCTCTTTATAACAATAACAATTGGTTGCTATTCATATGAGTCATTACATGCACAGTCTACAATTTATAGAGTCATGTGTTTATAGATTTTTACTACACTAATGATTATTTTTTTTTCGCCTCACAGTAAGATGCTGTCTGGTTCAATTCTCAACTAGAGCATCATCTGCGTGGAGACATGCGTGAATGGGCGTACCTTCGTTGAAGGTTGTGCATCAGGGCTGGTAACTCGGCACTTAAAAATCAACTACCAATCATTAGCGGGCTGGAGTTCCGCTGTGGTGACCCCTAACCGGGAAAAGCCAAAAATGATTAGTTCTTTTTTAAGCCTAGACAAGTTTTCACAAAAGAATAATAATGTCCTGTATCCAAATATGCCAGGCATTTATAACATACTTCTGTCTATAATGGACATGGGTAACAGGCCTGGTGAGAATTTCCAGTTACCTGTCCACTGGTCTAGGTTGTGCCTAAATTATGAAACAGATGAATCAACTTCACATGGATTTGATTGTATTACCTCAGCAAGATCCTTCCTGGGCATCCTGCAGAGTTCTGCAGCAGCAGAGAGAAAAAAGCGAGACTTTGAGTGGATTAAGTACCTCTGTTTTGCTTTTTATTGCTTATTTTCACTAGCCACTCTATTCCGAGCATTTTATATTCACTTTGCAACTTTCTTGAACTGCTTTTTAAAATTCTGGTAGTGTTTGCACTTTAACTGATTATTTTTAAGTGTTTTTCAACAGTTTAACTGTTGAGGGTACACACTCAAGTGTGATAGCCATTTTTCTGCTTTAAAAGTGTTTGTATTACTGTATCTGTTTTAATTTTTGAAAAAAAAAATGAAAAAAAAAAAACAAACAAAATCCTGTCTCTCTCTACTCGTTCCCTGCCTTTCTATAACCAGTAGAGTCTGGTTTTCAGATTTTGCTAAATTCTGGGCTGTTTTGTAGTTTCTGTGTTGCCCAGATCTTATTAAGATAGAAGGAAGCTTCTCTGTTCATCAGTGAGAGTGGTGAACTTTGAGCAGCCTATCTGTCACTGGAGGAGTGGTTTCAGCTCAGAATTTGTAGTTTTTTTGGCCATTTTGGGCTATTTCAATCCCTTTCATCTTTCTGTTTAAAAACCCATGTTTGTGCAGTTTTGCACATCTCGCAGGACCGTTTAACTAGGGTTAAAATATTCCCGGTGCCAGAAAGTCTGCTCTTCAAATTTTCCTTTAGAGCATGCCAGTTTTCTAGTTTTAGCTCTCAAAACTATTTCCTTGTGCTAAACACTTGTTCAAAACTCTTTGCAAACACTAATAAACTACAAATTACTGCAGCACTCAACTTTCCTCACTTGTTAGGAGGAAAACAGTTTTTAGTACTTAAATTAAGAAGCACCTAACCAGGCATGTCTAAGGATCAGCTCCTGGTATTTTCCTCTGTCCACCTGATGAATCTCGGCAACTTGGGGCAATGTAGCAATTGCCTGATGAACAGTGACAACCCTCTCCTCCTACCACCCAACACTACAACCTGTTAGAGATGCACTTATATAGCCAAACTGGAAGCCAAGCTCTCTCCAGCCAAGACTAGACTAGACAGTCGAGAGGAGAAGGTAAACACCTGCACCACATCGCACTCAACACGTAGTCCATCAAAACCTACACCACCTAAACCCACACATAGTAACACAAAATACACACCTACATTTGTGGATGGTCTCATTAAAAATCTGCCCAAGCAACAGAGACCTCCAAAGCTGAAACGCAAGCAGCCACCAACCCCCAACACTACCCAATTGACACATAGCCCACAAAATCAGTGTGTCACTCAACCTCAGCCCATAAGGCAAAACAACGTACCCAGCACACTAGTCATAGGCAACTCTATAGTCAGGCACACTGATGTCCCACTCACCAGGCAGAACAAGGAGAACGTTACTGTCAGCTGCCTGTCAGGTGCCAAAATCCACCACATAATGCATGCACTCAGGTCATTCCACAACAAGTACAAATATGACTCTGTCATTGTCCATGTTGGTGTGAATGGCCTGAGATGTACCTCCCTTGACTACATGAAAAGAGACATGAAGGAGCTTTCCAATCTTGTAGCCCAGGCAGGTATGACCTTAGCCCTGAGTAGCATCCTGCCATCACCCAGAATGATACCACAGTACAAGCAGAAAATGATTGACTTCAACAATTGGCTAAGCTTCTGGTGTCATTCAATGGGGATCCAGAATCTGTCTGCTTGGGATGACATGGTCGACATAACATGATGCTTTGCCACAGATGGCCTGCACCTGTCGCCCCTGGGATTCTGGATACTGGCTAAGGCTCTTGCCACCCCTATAGACCCTTTTTTAGGCAAGGTTCAAAAGACAAATTCACCACCATAGCAGGGACAAACAAGCAAAATCTGAGGATAATGCTACTCAATGCTAGAAGTCTAAACCTCAAAATGCACTCACTCGAGGCACTCCTTACAATGGAGAACATCAATATCTGTACAGTGACAGGGTCTTGGTTCAAGGCTCAAGAGAGCACCCCTCACCAGGCTATAATTCATACCACACCTTTCAGCCACCTAACCTGGACTGAAACACGAAAGGAGGAGGTGTGTCCATATTCATCAATGATATCCACACTTCCAGGCTAGTTGCTCAACATAATGCATCTGAAAGTATCCAAATGCAACTAACATTGGGAAAGACTGCAGTCCAGGTTGTAGCTTGTTACAGATCTCACACCATGCCACAGAATGCCCACTCCACATTTCTTGAGATACTGGACAATATTAAGGTACAGCCCAATACCCTAATAATGGGCGATTTCAACTATCCCACCATCAACTGGGAAAACTACTCATGCACTAACTCATTTGCACAACGCTTTCAGGAATTCATAAATTACAGCATCCTGGATCAGCTTGTCCATACCCCCACCAGGGGCAGCAATATTCTGGACCTGGTCACTACCAATACGGGTAACTGATGTTCCACATCAGAGGTCAACTCCTCGCTGGTAAGATCTGATCACAAGCTAATCACCCTAGACATCAATATCTTTCCCCCATCCTCCATTAAGGAAACCACCATAAAAAATTTCTCCAAAGCCAACTTCATGCTTTTTAAGACAGAAGTGGCAAATTAACAACACCCATGCAGACGGAAAATAGAGGTACAACTGCTGAATCCTATACAAATGCACTGTATAAGCACATACATGAGTGCATGGATCGTACCATCCCCAACAGGACCAAGACTCTATCCTCCAAAAAAAGGAAGCCAATCTGGTGGTCCCCTGCCATAAACAAACTCTACAACAGAAGGAAGAAGCTATTGCACAAAAGAATATAATCCTCTGATTGCAGGAACACCCTGGTCAGCCCTAGTAAGAAGTTGAGATCCCTCATAAAGTCCTCCAAAGCTAGTTACAAAAATAAAATCACCACTGATTCTAAAGACAACCACAAAGCATTCTACAGCTATGTCAAGAATCTCAATGGCAACACTCAGATCTGCTCTGAGCTACAACACAATGACACTAGATATACAGAACCAACTGATATTGCCAACATCCTGGCAGATAAGTTCAGTGAAAACTTTACCCCCCCTACCCCCCAAAGGGCCCATCTCTATACCGGAAGAATGCAAAGCCCTGTTATCATGGATGCACAAGTAAAGACTGCACTCTCCAAAGCCAAGAACACAGCATCCATGGGACCAGACAACATCCCAGGCTGTGTTCTGCATGAACTACATAATGAATTGGCACCCCACCTAAATACCATGTTCAATCATAGCCTCACTTCGGGCTTTGTGCCTTCTGAATGGCACACAGTGGTGGTTATCCATAAAGGGGGCGCCACCACAGACCCTGGGAACTACTGCCCCGTTAGCCTGATGAGCTTGGTCTGCAAGTCTATGGAACATATCATCTTGGAGCTTATAAACAAAGACATAGGCAACCTCCAAACTCTGAACCCCACTCAATTTGGGTTTGCAAAAGGTAGATCATGTTTTCTAAACCTGATTGACTTCTTTGAAGCAGTGACCAGAGCCGTGGATGAGGGTTAAGTGGTGCACACAGCCTATCTTGACCTCACCAAGACTTTTGACACCATCCCCCAATCTGGAATTATAGATAAACTCACTAGACTGGGCATACATCCCTACGTCACAAGATGGGTGGTGAACTGGCTCACTGACAGAACCCACACAGTGAAAGTAGCCAAATCCAAATCTGACTTCAAACCAGTGACAAGTGGAGTACCACAGGGTTCTGTGCTGGGTCCTCTCCTGTTTTCCATCTACTTCTCAGATGTCCAGGCTAATACAGCAGGTCTTTGGCTAACATAGTTCGCAGATGACTGCAAACTAGGAGCCATAATAGAATTGCCTAATTATGTGGACATTCTAGAAAGGGACCTCACCGAGACTGATGCTTGGTGTCAAAGTAATGGCCTCAAGCTCAATGCTAATAAGTGCATTGTCATCTCCTTTGGGAAAAACACTGTACCCATGAACTACCACATAGGTGGTAGCCTACTAAACACCAAAAGTGTGATAAGAGACTTTGGGACACAGGTGGACAGTAGTCTCTCCTTTGATAATCACATCACAATGTAGTCAGGAAATCCTTCTACATGGAACACTTCATCACAATGGGCTTCTCCTCCAGAAAAAAAGAGGTCATTGTCCCTCTCTACTCATCCTCATCAGACCCATCATAGAGTACAACTCCCGGTTTGGCATGTACCTCACATCTACAACAACTAGAAAGGCCACAGAAATACCTCACTAAGAGGATTACTGGCTTCAAACAGATGCCATACATAGACCATCTCAAAAAACTCCAGCTCTACTCATCGAACTCTGCCTAACATACAAAGCCATATCAAACCCAGGTCTGTTGGACAAGCTACACTTAAAAAAAAACAATCTCTCCTAGCCACATGCTCCAGGGACCTAAACCTTATCACCGCAATAAACAGAACATGCTAGAGGGATAGATTCCTGTCCCAGAGACTTCCCATGCTCTAGAACAGACTACCCATCCATGTCAAGCAAAGCTCTTCATTAGCCCTCTTTAAGAAAAATCTTGACAATTAGATAGGAAATTCACCCCGGGGATCACTTCTGTGGCTCTGCTCGACAGGGGCACAGGAAAATAATTTTCTTGGGTGGTGAAAGCCAGGGAACTTTTTTGGCTAGGCTTATATAGGCCCCAGGGCTGATAGCCTAGTAATAACCTATGAACCTATGAAGCCTATTCATAGCAGTTGCAGTCTGTGGTACACATATGTCTCTCCAGCATATAATGTGTAAGCCATATACAAAATTCTACTCCTGAGACCGTGTATTTCTGGTACTGTTTGACGTACGAATATGCAGGAGATTCATAACTGTTGAGATTTCAGATGTCTTGTAAGTCCATCATAGTACACCCCTCAGGGTATATCAGTCTGATGAGAGAGAAAGGTGTTTAAGGCAGTCTGCACATGACAGGTTTGTTACCCCTTGTATTCTTTCTTATTGAAACTCTGATGTGGTTTTATTTTCTGCATATGCCTGATCAGATTCATACTGAGGGAGCATTATACACTATGATTGTTGTAATAAGGGCAGACTACGGTGAGATCATGACCTATTTGGACCTATCTGACATGCTTTTACTTATAACTTGTGCAACACAAAAGGTTTTCTTCATCACTTGAGCCACATGGTTGGTCAAAGGTAAGACTACTGTCTACATATGTATACAGATTCCTGACCACTTTATTGACTGCTGGGGTGTATTATCAACATGTTAATTATCCAACATGGCTGACTTTACAAATGGTGCAATTATGCAATTCTTAGAATTGATTTTAAGACCATGGCATTGGCACCATTTAATTATGCATTTCTTATAAATGATTTAAGACCATGACTTTGTCATTGTTTAATTATGCAATTCTTAGAACTTGATTTAAAGATCATGGCTTTGGAACCATTTGTTAGTCAGAGATTTGATTCCATGAAGAATCGTTGTGTCTGTATGAGAGTATTGATTAACTCCAAATTGCAATCATCTGCAAACTTAGTCAAGCATAAACCAACTGTTTGCTTCCACTTCAGAGAAATAGATACCAAAAATAACAGTGCCCCCAGCAGTGAGACACTGAGGACTCAGCTAATAGCTGGGCTCTTGGTGGAGGCATCCTCGTTTATTTTGATCTCCTGTGTCCTATCCATGAACCATATGGCTATCCGGCAGGGCATAAAAGTATTTATACTTAAATTATTGAACTTGTCTATAATGGATGAGTGGGGTATTGTAGCAGAAGTCTTGGCCAAGTTAAGGTAAGCTGTGTGCTCAGTCTTGCCCACATTCATTGCTTTGGGGACCTTTTCAATGAAGTCTTCCAGATCTAATAGTCATGACCTTCCTTTAACAAAGCCAAACTGTGATATGGCCAGTATTTGCATGTTACCTGTGTCCTCTTTTATCAAATCCCTGGTGATTTGTCTCCATGGACTTACATATGAGGCTGCTTAGACTTATATGCCTGTATTTACCCTGATCAGTGTTTAGACCATTTTTGTGCAGGGGAGTGACTTCAGTCATCTTCCATTCTTTAGGCATAAAACCTGACTGTAGGCTCCAGTTGAAAAGTGATTCTAGGGACCCAGAGAGGTCATGCTTTATGTTATCTAGTAAGCATCCAGGGCTGTTATTGGGGCCCATCAATGCAGTGTATTTGGCCTTGGACACTGCATTGAAGACCTGTTCCCTAGTAATGGCTGTGTGGAATGTGAGGCTCAGAATTTCCTTTGGGCTATAAGATGGGGAGTGAGGAGATAAATTTCATTTGAACCTCACGCTTATATTCATGCACAGAGATAACTTCTCAGGGAACACATGCAAGGGGGAAAGAAAGGGAATAATGACCTGCTATCATACACTCAGATGAACAGTTTAGTGAGGCAGACAACATTATTAAACAGTGCAGATCACAATAATAACGTTATGTTGATGTTTACAGGCTTTGTTTTCAAAGTTCAATTATATTAATGTGACATGAGGCAGTGCTAGGCATGCTTCCATTCAAGTGTCAGCATATGTTACATGTGCTTGCTTTGAGTATGCTTTCTATGCTTCATGCTGGACATTATTCAGATGCTCAGGTGATGTCTTGATTCCTACTGGTAAGCTGTGTTATGCATGCCATTCCACGACCTTGACAGAACTGCTCACATTAGTCATGGATACATTCTCCCTGACATGTTCTGTTATTGGTCATGTCCATAACTATAGACAAAGTGAGATAGGGAATGTGGTATGCAGTAGAAGCAATTTACTCAGAGCAATTGTGTGGATTTTTGTTCTGATTCTTGTTAATGTTTGCATCATTTAAAATTAAACTGTGTTTTAAATAAGAAGCTTGATGTCTGCTACTACCCCTTCAGTCTCATATTTGTATTTGCAAAAGAATATGTTGCATGATAGACATTTGCATTTTATTTCTGTCATGTTTTGCAACTCATCTTGACAGAGCATGGGGCCAGTGGATGTTTTCCTTTCAGATGAAGATGAAAAGCACATGCCAGACCACTGCCCGAGTCCTCAGGTGATGAAGATGATGATGATGATAACAGTGGTGAGGAAGCTGGACCTGCACGTACCCACACCATCCTGCCTGCTGCACCTCAAAAGAGAGGATGTCAGGACCAGAACAGAGACAATTATTGGGAGGATATCGAAGAGGTTGTGACTGATGTATTTTGATCACGGATGAGTGACATGATGGAGTCATTCTTCCAGGATATGGCATGGACTATGTGTAACTCATTCAGGGAGATAGCCCTTGAAGTCTTTCATGAGTCTCAGCCTCATCAGCCTGGTCTCTCCTGTCCATCGGTATTGTGTCTGTGCTCCAATTGTGTTATGGTGTAAACATGCTGATTGCCTTATAATTGATCGGTACTTGCATGCCGTGTAGCTGACATGCTTATGTGTTATCATCATGTGACATTTAATTATGTTTCAATGTGTGCATGACATACATTATCACATTACATTTTCTTGCAACATTTAGCTGCCCATGCATTGTGGTAATTAACCTGCAGCTACTGCTGCATTAATTAGCATGTAAACATGTGGTTTATTTAGGATAACTAACAGACAAGGGATATTGTCCGTATTCCATCACTGCCATTCTAATATGGTTTGGATTTGTGTATCACCATATCATGTATGTGCAACAGAAGGACGTGTCATTTCCCATGTGTTTTGAATGACAGCTTTCATGCCCTCCCACTGGCATGGTATGGTATGATGTTGTGTGCCATGTGCTAGCAATGCTGATGCCATGTAGAGTCACATACAGGTATGTCATAGCTATGGGCAGTCTGACTTTTCTGATCGCATCAGACACAGATGTAGCATTAATGTATACACAGTGTTACAGATAATTTATTCTGTAACAGTACATTATGGTATGTTTGCTGTATCATACATTTCCACGTCCATTACTTATTCACATAAATTCACATCTTTGGCAAATATTTATACACATTGACTGTACATGTCTCTGCATATGGTTGGATCTGTAGTGACACACAATTGTACCTTTTATATATGAGCATTCACTGACTTACTGCTGATGTGCTATAATAATGATCACAGGAGTGTCCTCTGCTCAGTACTGAGCATGGTGGATGAAATATACCTGTGGTTGCTTATTCACCGTTTACACGAGTGTATATGTGTATGTGCTTGAAATTCTTAGCTTATTTACTTATGCATGTTGATGTTACATGACTGCACATTACTGTGTATGTGTGATTTATACAAGGCTATTTCTGTGGACATCAGAAATCACTTTGCCCATGTGACATACATTTGCTATTTGCTTAACTGTCTTTAATGTAGTATCAGCTTTTAAAAGCTGGCATTGTATTTGTGGTCAAACCTGAGCTCTACAGTGTTCCATGTGTGGTGTGAACTGTAGCAACTGCTACATTGTAAAAAGCAGGTTGCTACAGGTTAAATATAAAATTTAAAAAGTTATTTTTTTTTTACTAAAACCTGAGAGCTGTAGCATTCCATACAGGCAGGGAACAAAATGTAGCAGCTGTCTGCTACATTTGTAATAAGGAGTTTGATACAGTTTAAAAAGAAGATTTAAAAAAAAAGACTAAAGCAGTAGTGTAGTGCTACAGTTTGAAAGGATTTTTTTTTTATTTTTTTTAACAAAATATCTTGAAGAAGGGTTGGAGGGAGGGCACAGAAATGAGACCTGAATGGCTTGGCTGGATGGAGGAGGAGGGGCATGCCATGCATCTGGTCATCTGGTTAGTGTGCCAGTAGGAGGAACATCTATTTTTTTTTTTTTCACTTGAAGAGCTAAGGGTGTGGGATGCTGGTTCATAGTACAAGCCAAGGGCACTGGTTCTACCAGCAGTGCTACTGACTCTTCACTAATCTAAAATACTGTTTCATACATAAAGTGGATTAAAGTAGATTGGAATGCATACAGCTGAAAATGTTCTGAAACCTCCTACCTCCAACAGTTGCAGACCAATTAGACTCCTACTATCAACAATTACATTTCCCCTCCCTCCCATCTCTTTAACATTGTCTAAATCACCCAATATTTTGTAATATCCAAACAACCTGTAAACTTAGTCAGCGCACTTAAGGCTGCTAAATGAACTCAAATGGACCACACAGTCTGCCCAAGTTCCCATCCTTGAACCTTGTACCTTGCTACTAATGTTACAGACCAAACCCCAAGCAACAGTGACAAATCTACAAAACCCACAAAAGCTGATAAAGCTGCTCTATAAAACTTTCAAGTCAATTTATCCCACGACAGTTGTACCAGTCATTCAGCTGCAACTAGCCAACCAGCTAAGTCTGCTCAGGAACAACCGAATGTTGACCTTTTGTTTATGGAACTATAGCCTAAAACCTGTGAAACTGAAAAATAGACACAGTATCAGCCAGCACATTCAGTCTCATGGAAATGCACTTATTAGAAAAAGTCAAATTATTCCTAAGAGAAAACAAAAACAACTTTCTCAGTAAAATCTGAAGTACCTCAGATCTGTCTGACTTCTTCAATAGCACCTGCACCCCAGCTTCCTTGTGGGGATTAAATACCATCCCACTGCTCATTCCCTTTGCCATGCAACTGTAGCTGTCCATATAGGTACAACATCTAACAAAGTAATGTCCTTTCCCCTCTCACTTGACCAATTCTCAGGTCAAGCTGCCACAAACTATTTAATTTAAAATAAGACCCTGCCACATCTGTGCACCACTGCAAATTACCTGATGAAACTCAGCCATTCAACCAAATCATTTATAGCATTAAAATACACCAAAAACTCCATCTAGATGGCCAAATACTCCCTAGCCTCTTAGACACCTTTACCCTGTGTTGCTTTTTTCCACTACTCAATGACCTGTTAAAAGCTATTCCTGGCCATATCACCCTGCAAACAAAATCCAACAACCCCAATAATTCCATTATATCCCTCACTCTGACTTTTGACTTGCTCAACTTTCCCCCAAGCTTACTATGCAGCTTAACTAAAATAGCCTCCAGTAGTTGGAAAAACCTATACTTGCAACAAATGTCAGAACAAGAAAGGTCAAAACCTTCACCAAGCTCTTAGCTAATGACATTGCCATTTCTCCATACAGTTCATAGGTTCTTTTGTTTTCTAGGCTATTGATTATAAGGGCCTTTTTAAGCCAAGCCATGCATCCCAAATCTCTGACAAGTTCTGGTACCCTTGATAAGTGAAAGCAGAGGCTTGGGAGATTGAACATGAAGGCGAAACCCAGTGATGAATTTCGTGTTCCCCATCCAATTGTCCAAGTTGCACTTGAATTGGGTTAGGAAGGAAATGTTCTAGAGAAGTAGTGTTTGGGATACAGACCTGTGCCTCCATCAGGTCCTAGTTATAACATGAGCAAGGTTTAAGTCTTTAGAATGGGTAATTATGGTGCTGTTTATTTTGTGAATATGCAGGTCCATCAGGGTGGGGTCCTATAAAACACTGAACTCCCATTTCAGCTCCCTCTTTCTGTTCACCAACCAAAAGAAAATAATCCAAATAATGAAGCACCCTTTCACCAGCATCTTCTTGCCCTCTCCAAAGTCCAAGCAAAAACTAAAGGTCTGTGTCTGGCAAAGTTTGGTTATGACTGCAAACTGGGAGTGGTCATACAATCTCCAAATGATGTCAAGATCCTACAAGAGGGTCTTACACAAACAAATGATTGGTGCCAAAGTCATGGCCTTAAACTTGATGCAAAAATATGTATTGTCATCCATTTCAGTAAAAGTGATGTTTCTGCTAACTACTACATCAGTAGCAACACCCTAAGTATGCACTCAGTGGTGAGAGACCTGTGCCCACAGGTTGACAGCAACCTTACCGTTGATCACCATGTCTCCACAGTGGTAAGAAGGGCAATCTATATTGCTCGCTTCATAAGTAATGGCATTGCCTCCAGAAAAAAAAGAAGTTATAACCTCCCTGTACTCTTCCCTCATCAGGCCAATAATTGAGTACAATGCCCCTTTTGGGTTGTACCTTTCCGATCACCTGCAGCAATTGGAGAGACCACAAAGATTCCTCACAAAGAAAATTCAAGGTCTTCAGCATATGTCCTATGTGGATTATCTGAAACCACTGTCACTTTATTCTGTTATATACAGGCTACTCAGGGGCAATCTCTGCCTTCTGTATAAGGGAATCTCTGACCCTGCTTTATTGAAAAAGCTACTTACCTGCAAGTCAAATGGTACATGGGATACTCACTCTAAATAACTTAACCTGGTATGTGACATTAATAGAACCTGCTGGAGGGACATATTTGTCTCCTGAAGGTTACCACACCTTTGGAACAGACTCCCACTTCATGTCAAACAGAACACCTCACTGGCCCTTTTCAAAAGCAAGTTGGATGACTGGATGGGTAACTTAAATTCTCCCCAGGGGTTCCACCTGTGTCCCTCTTGGACAGGGGCAATAGCTGATGATTGTGGAAATAAGATAGAACTTGGCTAGGCTTGTAAGGGCCCTAGGGCCATTAGCTTAGTAACTTCCTATGATTTTATGATACTATGACATCCATTGTATTGCTTTGCTGAACATTTCAAATGTTGCTCAGGCTGCTGAGCAGCCATAGATGCTTATTTATTTATTTGATTATTTATTTATTTGCTTTTGGATGCTGGAAAGTTCTGTCTGTTTCTCCCACATGATCAATGGACTTTGTAAACCAACGTGCATGTAGTCCACTATCTTGGGCCATCAATATTAACCTTTTGTCTTTTGGTTTAAATTCACCTCTCTTTGCCCATTTCTGTGTTTGAACCTGATTGACATGGGGTTGTTCTAATAGTTTCCTATGTATGCAACTATATTTATGCATTTTCCACATTTCTTACCTTCTCATCTGATCCTTCACCTTACATTCTTTCTTTTGTTTTGTTTTTTTTGGCACATTCAGTTGCTTCCTGATATTTATCTACTTCTGGTGTGATTTCCATTACCACTTGACACTGATATGCTTCTGCTAAACTAAGCAGGGAAGTCACCTTAGAATTATTCTCCTCGTGTTTTAAAACTTTCACTATGTTTGGGTCTTGTGAGGTCAGCAGATATATCTGCAGTCCTACGATTGCAGATCTATACCCGTGCTCATTTTCAAGAAGGCCCATACCTCCTTCAGAATGGAGAATATATAGTCTTGGCCTACAGTGAGTTTTATAAATCATTCGATGAGCATGAAGCATCCTTCTTGTTTTTCTGCCCAGCTGATCCAATGGGTCTATATTAGAACATCGAAGTTTCACAACTGCGAATGTTCTAATATCGACCCCATTCAGCAAACACTGAAAATAGCGAAGCTGCAGAACACCGAATTTCTTCCTAGGGAAGGAATTTGGTTGGCCATTCCTGTGGCTTTGCTATGTTCAGCACTGTGGTGGAAAGTTACGGGTCAGGATCAGGTAAGTGTGCTATTGCGTGGACGTGAGGGTTAGGGTGGTGTAGGTGAGTTAGGGTTAGGGAGCGGGTGAGGTGAGTGTGCGATAGTGACAGACCTTAGAGTTAGGGTTTGGGTTAAGGTAAGTGGATAGCTAGTGGTGTGTGTACAGTTTAGTGTAGGCTTAGATGTAGGATTTCAGGTGTATGTGCATGGATTGATGTTTGTTTGGTGAGTTTGTGTTGTGTGTATGTGTGTCGGAACAGCAATTTTTTTCCCTGGGAAAAAATTTGCTGTTCTGCATGTTCGGTATTGTTAGCGTTCGCTGAATAGGGGTTGACATTAGAACATTCAATGTTTTAAAAAGTCGATGTTCTAATATAGACCCGATCCAACACCTTTTGGGACCAGTCAATCAATCCAAAACTGTAAGTTAGGACAGGAAGACCAAATTGTTTTATATGTATATATGCAGATAAATAGGGTGAGGGAGTCAAAAATGACATAGAGGCAGATTCAATAAACCCTACACTGTCTGCTTACATCATGTGTGCATCACACCACTGTGCTCACATTATAATGTTTTGGATTCAGTAAGCTGCTCTACACTGTGTGTAGAGCTGTGCAAACAAGGTAAACATCACAGCATGCTAATTACAGCATAAGCAGCTGAATTGCATGCTAATTAACCAATCCAAGATGGAGGAGTTATTCAACAAGCAAGCAGCCATGCAGACTCAGAGCTGGGTTTCCCTATGAATTCCTAAACCTATTGGAATACAGCCACGGAAAGGAGTCAACCCAGAAATAATGTTAGGGTCTGCTGTTGCTTTAATCCATGTTTATGTGCAACAGGCTGAAGTCTATGCTGCTGCTGATGCTGCTAATGGACCACGGTAAAGAAGGAGAAGAGTTTTCAGACCCTGTGCTTGATATGGAAATTGTAGACTGCTACAGGGTGGATAGAGACACACTACATCTGTTTTCCTCAATTCAGAGCCAGGGCAAACCAAAGGAAACCCATACCAGTGGAGACAAGGGTATGTGTAACACTTAGAATTTTACATACAGGAACCTTTCAGAGACCAACAGGGAACATACTGGGGGTGTCACAGGCATCAGCATCCAGGATCGTCCATCAATTCCTGATTACTAAACTCCAACATGCCAGTGACTACATATATTTTCCCCCAACTCCTTGAGGACAGAGCCATAAATTTTCAAGAGATCTACCCTGTAACACACTACCCTGAAGTACTGAGTGCCATAGATTGTACACATATAGAAATTAAGGCACCAGCTGGGGAACAGGGAATGCTCTATATAAATAGAAAGGGCTTCCACTCTATTAACTGACAAGTCATGTGTAATGCTAAGGGAATCATCTTGAGTGTGTGCTGGCAACCCAGGCAGTTACTACGACTCACATATCTGGCACACCTCCTAACTGGATCAGATGTTCACTGGGGGATATCCCACAGGATCATTTACTGGGGATGCACGTTAATGACTGCAACTGTGGCTGATGACGTCCATCAGAAATGTGCACACACACCCTGAGGAATGCCATAATAAGGCACACACTCAAACCAGAAATATAATATATGTATTTGGGCTGCTGAAGCCATGATTCTGGTGCCTAGATACAACTGGTGGAACAGAACAATCCACATACATGTACTGAAAAAATCACCATCTTTGTTAGGCTTAACAACATCACCCTGAGAGAGCAGTTACAGCAGGATCAACAAGCGGAAGGGGCACACATCCCTCCACCATTGGCAAAGTCACCACAACCACACACAGGTGAGGAGTCAGAGGGGGAACCAACAACTGCTGTGGGCAGACATAGGCATGCTCAATATGCCCTCGCATTAGCCAAGAAGCAATGCACAGCACACTCACTCACCAACTAAGGGGCTAGAATCTTCATTGTACACACATACAGATAGTAACATTGATGGCAGGCAACATTCACAACCTTTACCTACCCACATAATGGCTGAGTACTGCTAGCATCAGACAGAGACAGCCCTGAACTAAAACTGTTGCAACTACCAGATTTACAGGGTAAGTGTTGAACCTGGAATGTATTGTATAATAATATGAATGAATGGAATATCCTTGCATGTTGTTACTTGGTAATGCAAGTAAGCAAAATGTAGGTGATTTGTACAGAAATGACTTTAACATGTGGCAGTAGAGACTTATGTGACTACATGTATCCATTATCAAGTAGTAGGCCTCATACATTCATACCTCTCAAAAGTACTGATGGTCACCAAAAATCCTCAGTTTGGCATTATACTTTTGTAATGAAAAATCATTAAAGAGAGTTTGAAAGTAATGAGAAATATTCCAGTGTCAGTCTTCATACCTCTCACAAGATTATTAAAAAACTGATGCAAAAAATAAATAAATAAATAAAACTGTTTGATTCTATCGGTTGTCTAGCTTTCTAAGACCAAAATGTGTCAAAGGTACAATTAGCAAATCAACATCACAAATGCAGACATACTAAGCACTAAGTCATCAATGCCCCTGAGCATCAGACACAAATGTTATGTGTCCCTGAATCCAAAAGATAAAAAATAGGGATATGGTAAAGTTATCAGCACTTGAACAGGGTGATTTTTTTGGGTCTATATTAGATCTAGCGAACGCTTAAAAAGCAAACGGTGATTGATCAAACTTATGTAAGTGAATGTTTAAAATATCGAAGCAACAGAAACCCCAATTTTTTCCTAGGGAAAGAATTTGGTTGTCCATTTCTGTTGCTTCGGTATTTTCAGTGCTGTGGTGGAAAGTTACGGGTTGGATTCAGATAAGTGTGCGATTGTGTGGACATGAGGGTTAGGGTGGGTTAGGTGAGTTAGGGTTAGGGAGCGAGTGAGGTGAGTGTGTGATAGTGACGGACCTTAGGCTTAGGGTTTGGGTTAAGGTAAGTGGATAGTTAGGGGTGTGTGTATAGTTTAGTGTAGGGTTAGGTGTCAGATTTTAGGTGTATGTGTGTGGATTGCTGTTTGTTTGGTGTGCTTGTGTTGTATGTATGTGTTTTGGATCAGCGATTTTTTTTCCCTAGGAAAAAAATCGCTGATCTGACAGTTCGAGATTGTAAGCTTTCACTTACATAAGTTCGATCAATCAGCGTTTGCTTTTTTAAGCATTTGCTGATCTAATATAGACCCTTTTTGTGTGTGTGTGTGGGGGGGGGGCAGGAAGCCTAGGTTGACACAAAAGTTTAGTGAGTGCATGTGAGCAAGAAAGAGAAGCAGGGAGACATTTGGATATAGTAACAAATGGCCACTGAGACAAAATGAGCTTTTAAGTTTCACGGCTGAACCATGTCACTGCTGTGCACATGTCTGTATGGGTTCTCCAGGTGGAATTGGTGTGTGAGGGTCTGCAGGATTACAGACAAGCTCTGTGCTAGCTCTACATCTTGGTATGTTGGACAGGTGTGAGCCATGCATAGTAGAGGTGGCAGTTCATTGTTATTATACATGAACATGAGAACTTGCTCTGTTAGGAGTTGCACTGGTATGCCATTCCCACAGTCAGATGCACTGCTTCTACCTGAACATGACTGATGTTTGCTGGATGAGCTCTACTCACGGGGACATCCAGGACCATGACCCCATGGGCCGCCTTGTCTGGGAGTGAACACCTCAACTACTAATGGAGCAATGGAAGTAATGCCACTATGAGAACATTACTGAGCATGGCCACATCTGCTAACAACAGATAATGTGGCTGACCTATGCCCACGAGGATGCTGTTCCCCCCTCCCATCAGACGTTCCATCACAGACACCACCCGTTCAAACATTTCAGACATCCAATCCATTGAATCGGCAGTAAATTGGAGGCAGTCATGCATGTCAACCTGTACCCTAAGCAGTTTTCTGGAGGACCTATAGAAACATGCCTGTGCCTCCATGATGGCCCTAAACATTTGTTGAGTGGCATGAGAAGACACACCTAGATCAGGTGGAGGATGGACAGCAGGCCTCCTCAGAGCACCCCTAACAACACTACTGCATGGCACCTTACCCACACTTTGGTTATGGCCAGAGTCAACAGGCACTGAAGCCACAGTAACCACACTTCCCTCCACCTGCCCAATATCTGAAGACTCACTGGAATGGGTTAGCATAGGCCTACTGGCTGTGTCTGATAGAATTCAGGAGATAGCTGAATGTCAACCTCAGTGACAGATTCATCCTCTATGCCCCCCTCCATATGTGTCTCTGTTTGGCCACCATCATCATCAGAGTCTGCCAATACTCTGACATTGGGTGGTAAGAGTCCTATCCTTCATCTATCAGGATCATCTGTGATAATAAGCAACAGACACAAGAAAGAAATTAATAGATATAGTACCATAGTCAAATGTATGCTAACAAACTAACAGTGGTGCAACTACTACATACAGTGCAGCAATACACACAACAGTCATGACACCCACATCACACACACACACACACACACACACACATGTATATATATATATATATATATATATATATATATATATATATATATATATATATATATATATATATATTTTTTTTTTTTTTTTTTTTTCTTTGAAATGCTCATCACTGCTGAAAAAAATGAAATTTGGCTTACACATGTGCAGTTGATGCTATGCTTCCCATGGATGATGGTCTTGGAAGAAGTTAAGCAAATGATAGGGACAATATCATCACAATTAACAGTAACACGGGTTTAAAACTTTGTCCCCTTTATATGTCCATTAATGATACTTTTAACAAGAACTTGGATGACAAGTCTAAACTAAGCCCATGTGTAAACAATCAGAATTTGTTGTTAACTGTGGAAATCAACAACCCTCCACAAACATTTTTGTTAAACAGAACTTATGTATTAGTGTCAATATTTTATTATACATGAGTATTTAACAAGTGAAATATATAAGCCTCCCTGGAAGATCCTCCTGGGACATACTTATTCTTCCTGAAACAGTAGAACCAGTCTCAAGAATATGCTATTCTTCTCTTTCCTGAGAGCTGTCTGGATCTCTGACACTAGACAGGAACTCTTCATTATCTGTTAGTGGTAGCTCTGTAGAAGCCCCCCCCCCGGTATCCATCCAATCATGGGCCACTGCAGCTGCTCTCCGTCTTGCAGATAAGATCATGTCAGTGGTCCTATGTCACATCTGCTCATATATCCTACTATGGCTGCCTACTGCATTCACATCAGTAGCTATCTGCTGCTAAATCTGCATTCTGCCTGACATATTTCCATGTTCCTTCTCAGCACAAAAACACCATGTCACCTAAAAGCTTCAGCAATGACCTTATTCTCAGGGTCAGTGAAGGGGGGGGGGGGTTCAGGGATTTGGATGTGTGGGTGCCATAGTCTCAGGTGACCTAAAACACAACAGAAGGATAATACACATACATATCACATAATTAAATGTTCTGTTTCCAGATAACACATAAAAATAGCATTTTATTATTACCCATTGGAGAAACATAAAACTGAGAAGATACTGAAATATAAAAAAGGAATTGCGTGGTTGTAACATATTATATTCACACACAAAGCAAATGTGGATGCAAAACAAGGAGAGTAACAATATCCTTGTTTGTGCCAAAATAGAAATACAACTTTGCTCTCCCACCCCCAAATGAATAGGCAAACAACACAGTTTGCTAAGAAACCATCAGTGAAATGCTAAAAGTGCTACCAAATGAACTGTCCTTGAAACATGTCTACAGATTTAACACAGAACTTTGCATTTTAAGCTATTGGCAATCATGTCTACCTGTGGCCAGCAATCCCCTAGTGGTGTGTATGGCCCATTCTAGAAGGCTAACACTTCTGTGTCATTGACAATAGAGGACATTTACCATTCCACAAAAATAAGAATAGAAGTGTGTACACAGAAAAACAGCTGTAACATTAACAGTTGTGATGATTGTTAATGTGGCTGTGCATCTGAGAAAATTAAATACCCTGGTAAACATGCCCTTGCCATCAGTGCACTTCTAAAATATCAACACATTTTTTCTTCTAAAATATCAACACATTTTTTCTTAATGAAATTTCAGCATATGCAATATATAGCTGAAAAATACAAACATACCTTCTCAAGGTCAGTAGTCTTCTGTGCAGATATATCCCAAAATAATATCATTTTCCCTGTTATCCACATAAACAGGTCTCCTCACCTTTAGGTTCCCTAGCTACACAGTTCCCTTTTTATGGTGTAGATTTGGGGCAGTGAGCATGGTGAAGATGCAAATAAGGTGTGAACTCATTAGAATTGCTTAATCCCAATTATTCACCTTCATGTTGCATATGTACATATAGTGCAGGCACTCTCTCAGTGTTTCTTGTTAATGGTTTGCAACTGTGAATCATTACTGGTATGGAGAAGGAAAATACAGCAGTAATTTAGACTGCCCTACCTTCAGTGGGTGTATCAGCCATATTAGACTTGCAAAGCATAGACATAATTGTATTGTGATTCTAAATATAAGTAAGCAACACACATTTCACAGTTTCTCTTCAGTAACATCCAACCTCCCCTTCATTTGTTGACAACTGTATATTATTACAATTAATATCTTCATATATTTTAAGGACAATGATACAGAATGCCTTACAGATTGCACGTCTCAGATTACTGCTCAGATAAGACAACGATGAGCAACAAATGCAGAGAGATAAGATAGAGCTCCATTTTTGCAATCAATAGTCAGAAATGGTTGTGTGATGACACAGTGCACTTCATTTGAAATTAATACATGCACATACTCCTGTCATATGTTTTGTTAGCACTGTGAATGATGCTGCATTTTGCGTGCAGAATATTTTCAGTTCCCTGCTGCAAAGTTCTTTGTGTGGCAAGGAGGGATAAGACACCCTTACTGTGCTCTGAGTGAGCATTCAAATCCAGACATGTGTAAAAAATTTCATATGTACCAATAAATATTTTGTAGTGTTTATTTCATAGATTGCTTTTCTTCATTTCAATTAAGTTTCCATTTTTTTATGTGCCAGTGTTTGTGTAGTGTGTGGCTTAGCATAAACAAGGGAAACGCAGAAAGACAATGAATGCCATATTTCATTTTTCTTGTCTTGTTTGTGTGACATTCAGCAGTGTGCAGACCTGGACTAGTGACCCACACAGGAAGCAGACAAAACAACTGTAGACAGGGCATGGAAAGTGTAAAGGTCAGAAAGGAAACATCATTGCAATTTTTGCTTTTCATTGCGCAACGCTGCTAAGTGACCAAGCTTCCCCAAGATCTGCAGTCATAGAACACCTGCAGAAAGAATGCAGATAATAATTTAAAACAGATGCATTCTAATAATTCTGTTGGGCACCATGTAAAAATGCAATTAGCATTGTGCGGTAGTTAACACAAAGAACTTAAGAATGAATAGGGAATCATACAACTATTATTTAACTTTTCCTGTGGGAGCATTTGCAAGGTAGGACTGCAATACAGATGGTCCTGTGTTCTAACACAGGAACTGCAACACATTTTTACTGTTGTGACAGTCCAGTTTATAGCAATTAACAGAAAAATATACAAGTGTTCTTTCAACATTTTTGTGGCAACAGTTAAGTGTAGGACTGTCATAAATAGTGAATGTAGTATAATGATAATTTAATTGCATTATCACTACTTAATGAAAAGTATTAGATATACCTAGATTCAAACTCAGTATTGTCTGGGTTCAAAAAGAAATGCGTCACTGCATTTACACTGCTGCCACAGAGTCAGTTAAGCAACAGGTGTGTTTCATACTCTCAATACCACCTCTCATAATTTTAGTAATGAGCTTCATATTTGCACACTGCTTAACTTAGCACAAACAGGGAAACCAGTAGAACTGTGTATCATGCATGCTCAAACACTTTGCCAGTGATCATACAAACTTGCTGCTTGCCATTGTGCTATGCAAAGTGAATCATAGCATGTGTTAGTTCTGTTTACTGACTATTTAGTCTTCATAGCATGAAATTACATGTGGAAACATAACAAAATGAGGACTCTATCTAGGAATATGTCAGATATTTACAATGCAGCCATGTGTTACCTCCCTCCATGCACTGCAATCATGGTCTATCAGTATTTGTTGACAAATATATCAACCACACTACATAAATTAATAACAAATGTTGTGTGATATACCATGCATATCTTTAGGATAATAATACACATTCAAGATGTTTGCATATAGTTTGCAAATTAGTCTCTAAACCTATACCTACACATTGGAACACAAACACCAAATGCCACTCATTGCACACTCATCAAACTGTTAACATGCAGAACTTGAAGTATCTTGACAGTTGCACATGCTTATATGTTCATTTCAAGCAGGCCTCCAAAAATATTCTCTCCAACATCCACTGCTGATGGGATCCACCATAAGTTGTCTTGCAGCCTTATAAAAGTCAGACTCGTTCCATGGCATTTGTTTAAAGTATTGTGTTCTCTAGTCTCTGCATTTAGATAGGTAGGTGTTCTGTTCTCACTGCAGTCAACTGAGGTGTATGTTTATGTCTATCTAGTCAGAACAGCATAAGTGTTTATCTGACAGTTACCACTCCACTTCCATGGAATGACAGTATTTTGACACTTGCACAAGCCAACAAATCCATTTTATGCAGGCCTCCCACATCTTCTTTTCAACATCCACTGCTGATGTCAGCCACCATAAGTTGTCCTGCAGCCATGTAAGAGTCATACTTGTGCCATGGTACTTGCATAAAGTACTGTGTTTTCTAGTTTGTATACCTTAGATAGACAGCAGTTCTGTTCACACTGCAGTCAACTGGGGTATGTGTATGTGTGTCCTTGCTTGACATTAGAGTGCATTTTACACCAGTATATGGGAAACAGCTATTAGCATTTTCTCCTCGGCTGATACTGCTGATGTCATCAGATATAAACTGTTGTCTAACACTCTGCAAGTCAGACTTGAGCTGTGGTGCTTGTGTAAAGTACTGAGTTCTCTAGTCAGTGTACTTAGATAGGTAGGGGTTTTGGTCTCACTGCAGTCTACTGGCGTGTATGTTTGTTGCACTTGCTTGACATTATAGAGAGCATTTTACACCAGCATGTGGGACACTGCTATTAGCATTGTCTCCTCAGCTGAGACTGCTGATGTCATCAGCTATAAACTATTGCCTGACATTCTCCAAGCCAGACTTGAGCTGTGGTACTTGCATAAAGCACTGTGTTCTCTAGTCTGTATACTTTGGTAAGGGTTCTGTTCTCAGTGCAGTCTACTGGGGTGTGTGGATGTGTGCCCTTGCTTGAAACTAGAGACTGTGTTTTCCACCAACATTGCTATTAGTATTTTCTCCTCAGCTGATACTGCTGATGTCATCAGCTATAGACTGTTGTCTGACATTCTTCAAATCAGACTGAAGCTGTGATGCCTGTGTAAAGTACTGAGTTCTGTAGTTGGTGTACTTAGATAAGTAGGGGTTCTGTTCTCACTGCATTCAACTAGTGTGTGTGTGTTTGTGCACTTACTTTACATTAGAGAGAGCCTGTGGGTTATTGCTTTTACCATCTTCTTTTCACCAGACTCTGCTGACATTGTCAGCTATAGCTAATTTGTGAATGTGCAGTATTCCCATTAGGCAGGTTCAGAGACTGGCCTGGAGACCAGGCACAAGTCATCTCATCCTATGCAATATATATATTACAGTGACAGGACTTTCAGTATATCCACATACTGCAGGCAATGGCTTGTAAGCTCTGTATTTTTCATGGTGAAAAACACCTGTGGTCTCCACAGCTGATGCATGTGTCTGGTGAGGTACATGCAAAAGGGAGCAATATACTGTATTAGTGTTCTGATAAAGTTCCAGTGCAATGCTGTTATATCATCCTCAGATCTGAAAATGATGGCCTAAATTATGAGGTGCACAATGTAGCCTTTCCATGCCAATGTGGACACTTGGTCAAAATTCAGACTGGCATCTAGATGTGTTCCCAGGTCTTGCACCATTAGGTTTCAGCAAAGGGGGAGTGTTGTCTATGTTGTAATTAGCAGGGAAAATCCACTTTGCAGAATTGCAAAATAAAGAAGCATTGTTGCACGTATTTGTAGACCATGTCACTTTGGCACCAATCATTGTCTGTGTTATCCCCTCCTGTAATATGTTATCATCATTGGTGGACTCAATGATTGTACCTAATATGCAAGAATCAGCAAACTTGGTAAGACAAAAGCTATATACTTTGACCTGGACTGTCGAGAAATATATTCCAAATAGTAATTGGCCATTCACAGGTCCCTGGGATAAGCCAATGGTGACAGCTCTACTAGTAGAGGTTGATTCATCAACTTTCACAGTATGTGTTCTGTTGTTGTGTCAATTGGTTAACCATCTAGTGACATAAGAGTTAATCACCAGTTGGGAGAGTTTCTCAATGATACCTGAGTGGGGTATTATGTCAAAACCCTAGACCAGATAAAGATAAGCAGAATGCACTATCTTACCTTCATCCTGACCTATCACACAGAATCAATGGGCTGTGACATCACAGATCACCTATAGCGTGACTCAGCACATACGCTTTCCTGACATGGTTGAACACATACTGCAGCACACCCTTCACATGGACTATGTTATTGTAGTATGGTGTAGATCAGCATGCATCCATTTGAGTTGTGGAGAGGACAGCACCTGATACATGCATGTATTGACACATTCTGACTTTCCTCATTTGTGAGGCAGACCAACATGTTGTCATTGACGTTTCTGAATGGACGCTGGTAATATCCTGGATTTGTGAACTAGACCTGTATGAGTTGTTAATATTACATCCATGTTTATTACATCTGTTAGATGTCCTCAAAGAGGTCATTGAGGGCATGCATGATGACAACACTATCATCCTGTGGAATTTGATCAGGGCAAGGCATTTGACACAAAGCCACACTGAGATATTCACTCAACACTGTCAGATGTGGCAATAAATACCTATATCACAAAGTGGGTAGACCACTAGATCACATACATGGCATCTAAATATGTTGAAATGTGTAAAGTGACCTATATCTCATGTGCAGTGATCAGGTCCGTACATCAGGGCTGTCTGCTAGGCCCTTTTCTGTCTATTATTTAAGTCACAGATGTCATGAATGATATACATATCCTCTGTCCAAACAGGTTTCTGAAGGTCTACAGATTGTGGGCAATCATTGACTCCAACTGTGATATTAGTATAATATAGATAGTATCAACACACACCACAGATTGCTGCCACAGCCATGACAAAACATAAGATGAAACAAAAACATGGGGGGGGGGGATTTGCTACGTTATGAAAACAAGTACACAATTTAAGGATAATGTAGACTTCACACCCTATAAGCAGATGGTAGGTGACCTGTGTCTTGGGTAGATGGTATGTGGAATGTCCACCAGCATGTGGCCACCGTGCTGACTACTCCCTTGTATGTAACACAGTTACTGAGTATGTAAGAGACATCCACATCAGAAGGTCATAATGCCTCCACAGTTCACAGCCTTCATCATACCAGTAACTGAGTATAATGCAGCCTTCTTCATGTACCTCCCTACACATCTTCTAGAGATGTGTAACTGAAGTGTATCACCTTTGCCACAGTGAGCTGTCACACATCTTATTGGAAATACCTAGGTATTCTTTCTGTTGCTTAGAAATTAATATCTGATAAATCAGAACAGTCATGAAGGTGATACACCGGATATATATGTGATACCTGTTCTGGTAATGCACACAGTACATACATAGCTGTTTGATGACATTGATGGCATGGGGAACATCCATGATAGTCTGGACTGTGCCATATATATCTGCTATGAACAGCAGTCAACTGGCCTATAGTGATCCTAATGTCAAACAGTTATAGCAGTGTCCCTCCTAAACTTCCAGCAGATGTTACACTGTCAAGATGGTGTGCTTGATTACCTTCATAGATTGCTGACATGTCATAAAAGTTGTACAAGTGTGTTTGTGCAGAACCATCTATGTTCACTTAAAATCACATATGTTGTATCACAGACTATGTATTACTAATGGTATTATTCTGATATTGAAGGAAAACCCACACTGAACCAAGTAAAATATAAAAGTTAGCGCTTTCGTTTACTAAGTTGGCAAACTTCATTAGACATAATTACAAAGAAAAAAGTGCCATTTATAATAAACAAAGTAATGACATCACATCATCTAATTAGAAGGCAAGTATAAATTAATTTAAAGCAGTAAGCCTCCAGAAAAAATCTAGTTAACAACTCAACACTATATGATGAAACGATACCCACATTTGTCCATAAATATCACATAAATAAACAAACATTCCTAAAAGATACTTATATGTAAATAAATATATAAAACTAAAAAATACTTAAACAAATCTAACGCATTAAAACCTTTAGTTTTAATAGGCTCTTAATAGACACTGAATCATTTAGTCCTGGTAAGACCAAGGCATTCAGCTTCAGTTGCCAAATTAATTCCATACAGTCCAGTTTCAGGTCATTAGGCCCCCCTCTAATGTTTTCACACAATTTTACGATGACTAGAAATCTAAATTCATGATCTAAACAGTCATTAATGTGTCTTGCTAAGGGATTATTCAAATTTCTTTTCTCAGTTGCATATAAATGTTCATATATCCTGCTTTTCAAAGGTCTTTCAGTTCTACCTACATAGAAAGCAGGACATTTTAAACATGTAGCCAAGTATACCACCCCCTTTGTATTGCAATTAAATTTGCCTTTAATGGTGTATTTTATACCCTTAATAATAAAGGACATGGTAATGCTGATATATGCAATTGAGAAAAGAAATTTGAATAATTTCCTTCATTTTGTTTCAGTTTTACAGTTTAAGTTATTAGTTTGGTTTTTACGTTTGTTGTGATTTCATGGAGGACTCTCCCGCATCTGGATCACAGTCTTTATTTAAATCTATGGAATCTTTGCAAAACACGGATTCTAACACCATTGGGAAACTAACTGCTTTGACAGAAATGTTAACACAGCGTGTTGATACGCTTGCTAGTCAAGTGGCGAATGCCTTATCTCGGAACACCGGAAATGCTAACTCTCCTGTTTCGTGTAACAGGAGTAACAACTCAACAACACTTCCAGGGCCAGCTGGCTTGGTGAACACTTCAGGATCACATGATTGAGGAAATAAGGCTACAGGAGTGAACACTTCTCAGTTTTTTCCTTTATCTGGAATCCGTACTTCGCCAGTTGTAACGGAACCCTTAAACAGACATTCAAATGGCCTTCTAAGTACAAGTGAAAGGGCGGCCGGCATAAATCCTGTAAGTACTTTAACTGTTCTTCCTAACTTGGAAGATTGGTTTAAAGACCCAGCTTGTTTTTTGAATGGGCCAGGATGTAATAGCAATATAAATAAAGTCGACAACAAGAATAGACTGATAAACTTGCTTAAAACTTATGATTCAAAACTGTTTCGTTTCAAGAAATTACAGATTGAGGTACAATACCTCACTGAATGCATTAAACGCCAACAAGTGTCTAAAGGGCTAAGGCAATGGTGTTATCCTACAGGTTTAATCATTCATTCATCTTTTCACAAAGATTTGTTAAATTTATTTGATAGACAAGGTATTGAATTCATGAATGTTTTGAATAAGGACTATTGTGAACAAATGGAAAATTTGAAGACTGAATTAACTGAACTTGACTCGAGTATTCGTAATGATATTGACTTTTTATGATATAAATATGATTTTCTACATATCTTCACCAGTATTGACAATGCTTTATTGAAAATTAAGGAGAATAAAAGCAAAAAGTTAAATAGGGACTCCTTAGCATATGCGAAAGGGTTAGCCTGTCCACCACCGCCTTCTAATTTGAGTAACAACTTAAACGCTTGCCCGAACCTAACATCTGTTGATTCTGATGATTGTGTAGATTGCTCTGATGAAAATAATGGTACAATTAATGGCACTACACCAATCAACACATCTCCTTTAAGGAGGAGTGAAAGGTTGGCTAGTAGGACCATGAATGGTAACACAAATAACAATAGAAAGGTTACAAATAATTTTAATTCAGATCAGGATTTTCAGGGGAGCAAGAAACAACATACTGGGGTGCAACAGAAACACCCACAACACCAACAACATTGGAAAAAGAAAGGCCAGATCAGGAGGAGGAGATAGACTTTTCTCTAAGTCCCATACCATCTCCTATTCTTACTAATACTCTTCAAGGGTCAGTTCAGATTTTAATGAACAGCACTCAGGACTTCAAAATATACAATTGTTCATCCTTTTGCCCTAGTTCAGTACTCATTGAAGTTCTATCTAAGGGTTTAACTTTTGTTCCTTCAAACAGAAGGGATTTGGCAAGAACTCGTATTGATTTAAAAATCTTTACTCGTAAACTCAACCTAAATGTACTTTTTGGCAGTAATTCGAGTTTAGTTAGAGATTTTAGGGTTGCTAGTATTTTTAATCCAGTACTCAACCCAACCATCACATTGTTTGAAATAATTTGTGAGAATGACATCAGATGTTTATTTGAAAAAGGATTTTTAACAACAATAATTTACATAATTTGTCTAAACTAGAAAGGGAAACTTTGGAAGAACTTAAATTTGTTAACATTCAGATCATGAAGCCGGATAAAGGGGGTGGGTTAGTTTTTATGGACATAGAAGATTATAATAACAGAATGGCCTTATTACTGAGTAACCCTGCATACGTTAAGGTTTCCTTGAATGAATTCAATGGGGCCTATCAACGTATAAAAGGGTTCATCAATGATTTATTTATTGATGAATATATTGATGTCGATTTTCACAACTTTTTAACCATCTCTTACCCCTTGGTACCTATTTTATTCGGCTTAGCTAAAATTCATAAAAACTCACAAGATCCCCCTTTTCGCCCTATCATTGATGGAAGACAGTCCACCACCTTTGGATGTGCTAAATTTGTGGATTCTAAACTTAAAGATGCTCTATGAAATTAATCCCAGATATGTAAGGATTCATGGGCCTTTTTGGGTGCAATAAATTAGTTACCTTTTTCAGACGACTTGAATTTCTTTACAATAGATATCCGTGATTTATATACTACTATCCCACAGGATATCAGATGTGAATGGGTCAGAGATTTCCTATTGGAAAAAAGGATGAATAGTTGTGATATTGATTTGGTTATTTATCTATTGGAATTGGTGTTGAACAATAATTACTTTCTTTTTAATAACGAATATTACCTCCAGAGGACAGGTGTGGCCATGGGCTCTCCCTGTGGAGGTACTTTTGCCAATGCAGTTATGGCTTATTGGGAGAAAAATTTTCTCTTTAAAGATCCAACCTTCAAGGAGAGAGCTGCATGGTACACCTGATACCTGGATGATATGTTCCTTTTATGGCGAGGTGATAAATATTCAGCGGAACCTTTTGTTCAACACATTACCAAATTTACCAACTTTTTAGAGTTTACATGGGAATTTGACACTGACATGATATCATTTTTAGATGTCAAATTGATTAAAAATTACTTATTGAAGGGTTATAACTCACAAATTTTTAGGAAACCTACGTATTCAAACACATTTCTTCATTTCTCCATCTGCCATCCTTTCTTTCAGAAGAAGGGTGTAGTGAAAGGACAACTTGTACATGCAGCTAGGATGAATTCTTTAGATTGTGATTTTTTGACAGAATGGGAACTTCTTAAAGAAATGTTTTTGAAATGTGGTTATCCTATTAGGTTGGTAGACAATGTCATTAAAGAAGTAACCTTGAAAAGATCAAGTGGCCACTTCAAACCTTTATTAAATGTATTTGATTGTAATAATATTAATGTTTTTGATGTGGAACACCTCGATCCTGTTATTGAACATACAACGTTTAACATTGATTCTTTAGGAAATTCAAGTATTAATCTAATAGACATAAATAGGGTTTCTTCTTTTACAGAAAATAAGATGGCAAAATTAGGTTTCATTACTACCTTTTCTATGGATGCTCCTTTAATAAGGTCAAGAATTTATAAAAATTGGTCTTTTCTTAAGGATGATTGTATTATCAGGAAACATATAGGCAATCCCCCTTTAGTGGTCTTTAGAAAAGGTAGGAACCTTAAATGTTTTCTTGAGTTTGGTAATTCAAATTTGTATTTACCTCATTGTGGCATGTTTAAGTGCCAAGCTTGTTGTTGGTGTAAATATATTAACGTTACCACATCCTTTATTATTAAGGGTATAAAATACGCCATTAAAGGCAAATTTAATTGCAATACAAAGGGGGTGGTATACTTGGCTACATGTTTAAAATGTCCTGCTTTCTATGTAGGTAGAACTGAAAGACCTTTGAAAAGCAGGATATATGAACATTTATATGCAATTGAGAAAAGAAATTTGAATGATGCCTTAGCAAGACACATTAATGGCTGTTTAGATCATGAATTTAGATCTCTAGTCATCGAAAAATTGTGTGAAAATATTAGAGGGGGGCCTAATGACCTGAAATTGGACTGAATGGAATTAATTTGGCAACTGAAGCTGAATGCCTTGGTCTTACCAGGACTAATAGATTCAGTGTCTATTAAGAGCCTATTAAAACTAAAGGCTTTAATGCGTTAGATTTGTTTAAGTATTTTTTAGTTTTATATATTTATTTACATATAAATATCTTTTAGGAAAGTTTGTTTATTTATGTGATATTTATGGACAAATGTGGGTATCTTTTCATCATATAGTGTTGAGTTGTTAACTAGATTTTTTCTGGAGGCTTACTGCTTTAAATTAATTTATACTTGCCTTCTAATTAGAGGATGTGATGTCATTACTTTGTTTATTATAAATGGCACATTTTTCTTTGTAATTATGTCTGATGAAGTTTTCTAACTTAGTAAACGAAAGCGCTAACTTTTATATTTTACTTGGTTCAGTGTCGGTTTTCCTTCATTTTGTTTCAGTTTTACAGTTTAAGTTATTAGTTTGGTTTTTATGATTATTCTGATATTGTCAATGACTGTGTGTGCTTCTTTTAATGTTGTACGCGAGCCTGTAACTATATCCCACTTGTTGGAGACCTCTGCTGACATTGCATTCATATTCAGGAAAATCATTTCACATAGCTTCACAATATGCACCCAACCCTGGTAGATGTCCTCTGCATTGTTCATGTCAGGATGCTTATCTCACAAAGACAGCTTCTCCATTATTATGTCACCTTGTGTGACAGTCACATAATATACATTTTCAATATGTAGCCCGTAGTATACTGTATGATATGTGATTAGTATACCTGCGACAACTGTCTTCCATTGACATGCCCTCATCTGCTGTACATTAGGAAATTCCATCTGTCCTATTTCCCTGTATTCATTCCTTCAATTCATCTGTGTGCCCCTATTCAATTCTCACACTTCCCTTGACTATTTATTTTAAATAGCACTCCATGTACCCTTACAGATTATTTATACAGATTTTGTACAGAATGCCTGGAATGGGATTTCACAATATTCTGCACTGCATACACTTTCCTGTACTGTATTTGGACCATAGACATTACTATATGTTAAACCCTGGTGATCATTGTGGCATTCTGTGCAATCTTGTTAACCTAATTTGCTCTGAGGAACACACATTTGCTATATGTGTTGCTTTACATGGTTTCATGGCAAATCATGCTTGTTTATTTTTAAACATGGTCCACAGCATGAATATATAATGAGAACTGCTGCTCACTGCGCAAACATGTAACTTCCTTGTAGACTTCATGTGATGTATACACAGAGTATACTGAACCCCACAGATAATTAAATCAATGGTAGTCACATTACTCTATTATTATAATGCATAAACAAATATGATAAATAAATATGCACAGATTTGCTACATTCAGGTATGATAGGAAGACATTAATGTGTATAAAATCAATCAAGCACAATGGCATGGTATGACAAATAGAAAGATTTATTTGATTATACCATATCAGATATATGCTTTCAAAGTTATTTACATTTGCAAAAGATGAATTGTTAATGTCATGAAGTATTGCAGTAATAGTATATAAATACTATCATGTACTGTAAATAAATCTAATGTCTTTTTTTTGGTATTGAACCCAGACTCAATTAAACTGGAGCACTCCTTGCCTAATGCAATCACCATCAGCTATTGGAGCATGCAGGTATGCTTGATATAAAAGGTTAGATGTCCCTGCTCAAGATGTGTCTGACAAGCCATTGCTGTGCTTTCAGCTGCACAAATGCAGCAGGCAAGGCTGTGCATCTTTACTCACACCTGTTACATGTCAGATCTGTACTAGGCAACAATTCAGATACATATTTCTAGCTTGTTTTCTAGGGATTATGTTCCATTTAGATCACAAAGGTAAAGTACTGAGGAGTCTAGGATTGTTGTGGCAAACCTCATCAAGGACTACAGCTGCAGGTTGCTGCTGGGGGGTTATATTGGGTCTCAGTATAAGGCTGAGGCTTGGCATGGCTTGACCAAGGCTGTCTCCAGTGCAACTGCCATCTCACATACTGGGAAGCTAAGTTGTCCCCAGTACAGTGCATGACGAAGTACAAGCAGGGCCTCCTGAGCCAATGGTAGGATGAATTTAAGAGTGAAAACACCCCTCAGTTGATTAAGTATAGTGACCCATCAACAGTCTACAGTATAGCATTGATTAGCCAGCTAAGACACTCATTATACATTCATATAATCAGGAGAAAATAACTTGCCTCAGAGAGGCACAGAGTAAGTATGCATCAGGTCTGAGTGCAAGCCAGATAAGTACTTTCAGGGCATCATAGGTTCATAGGTTCATAGGTAGGTAGTAGGCTATCAGCCCAAGGGCCTACGTAAGCCTAGCCAACAAGGTTCCCTGGCTTACGCTACCCAAGAAAGTTATTTTCCTATGCCACTGTCAAGCAGAGACACAGAAGTGATCCCCGGGGTATATTTCTTATTTCCCATCCACTCATCAAGATTTTTCTTGAAGAGTGCTAATGACGAACTTTGCTTGACATAGATGGGTAGCCTGTTCCAGAGTATAGGAAGTCTCTGGGACAGGAATCTATCCCTCCAGCATGTCCTCTTTATTGTGGTGACAAGGTTTAGGTCCCTAGAGTGTGTAGCTCAGAGGGATTGGGATTTCTTTAGGTGTAGCATGTCCAACAGCTCTGGGTTTGACATAGCGTTATATGTTAGGCAGAGATCACCTCGGAGTAGGCGATATGCTATGGAGTAAAGCTGGAGTTTTTTGAGATGGTCAGTGTAGGGCATTTGTTTGAGGCCAGTAATTCTCTTTGTGAGGTACTTCTGTGGCCTTTCCAGCTGCTGCAGATGTCTTGTGAGGTACATTCCAAAAGGGGCATTGTACTCTACAATGGGTCTAATGAGTGTCGAGTAGAGTGGAACAATGACCTCTTTTTTCCTGGATGAGAACCCTTTTATGATGAGGTGTGCCACATAGAAGGACTTCCTGACCACTGTGGCGATGTGACTATCAAAGGAGAGACTACTGTCCACCTGGGTCCCAAGTGTCAAACTTTACGTAATATCTGCCAGTGCCACAGGAGAACTTAATAATTAACATCTTAATTATAGATATACTAACTTAAAAATTAATGAAAATATACTTAAGAGATACCTATATGTGCATGACTTTAAGTAGTCATGGGACTGCATAACATTTGTGGTTATAAATACACTTCAGATGTATGGATTTGCATGACCTGAGTAACACATGTTGAAATATGTTACACACATACTTCAAAAAATATAATGTCCTATATATATATATATATATATATATATATATATATATATATATATATATATATATATATATATATATATATATATATATATATATATATATATATATAAATATATAAATATAAAAAATAGTTGACGAGTCATAACAATTATAACAAAACTACGGTGCACATCATGTCTATGCAAGTGCATTTTAAATTAAATATTATCACTGTCATGTTTAACATACTATACACACATTATATTAGGCATTTATAGCAAGTATTAATGACATTTTTGCTGCAGTAAATACAGTTATGATACCCATTTCTATCTAGTGTTACATTCATAATAAAACTGTTGTGACAAATGGCATTCTGACCCTCATCCATAAAACATACCTTTCAACTTCTTTGTGCAAAATATCTGAACAATGCCTAAAAATGGTTGACAAAAATGGGGCAGATTTTAAATATTGTTCTTATAAACTTAGAAACTTGCTAGAATAATAGGATATATGTTAACATACTTTTTCATGAAGGATATGATGTCCAAAACAAAAATGTATGTCATTATTGACTGACTACCATTTTCAGTGATTTGACAGAAAACCACAAATATTTTGAGGAACTGATCAAAAGTATGAGGCAAAAATCTGGAAATTCTGCAAAAATCTGGACAGTTGAGAGGTATGCAAAACTATCTGTAAACTGGATTTGAACCACACATAAACTGTTCTCTTTGTCTAACATCACTGCACTTACACCTTATATCATAGAGAAAGTAAGCAGGCCAGTACATTTTCTTTACTCAGTACTAACCAGAGTGCTGGCAGCCATGTACTGATGCTAGGCTCTTTTGTGCTACAGACGGTCGCCCAAATTAAATTTTTCACTTTTTTCTTTTGGCCATGAACCATGTTTGCACACTGCCATGTGGTGCACAAATGCAAAAGGTATGAAACAATGTAAAATTAAAGCAATTGAATGGAAAATTAAAATACATGTCATATCCAGAAATGATCAGAGCAAGAAGTGCATTACACCAACACATTCATCCTTCTCACATATTCTTGCCTCATCAGAACTTTAATTTCTGTCACACATTATCAGGACTTATGTAATGCCAAATAATGGGAAAAATGACAGATAGCTCACATGTTGTTAGCAATATTGAGAACAGCTGAATTTCCAACAACAAGGCATTCAAATACCAAAATATGTATCAATATTTATTCATATCCCCCTCTGTAAAATTATCTATGAACTGGATTTGAATGTTGCATCTCCTGTCTTCTTTTTCTAAACTCACTTCATTTACAATATGTACCACACAGAGAGTATCTGGAATGTGGATTTGCTTCACTCAGTACTGTCCAGAGTGCTGACGACAATGCACCAGCATCAGTCTCCGTTGTCATACTGATGGTATTCCAAATTAAATTTGTATTTTTTTACTGTAGGAAGTGAATTTTCTTACCCTGCTACAGACCACTGCCAGTCAAGGCTTGGAGCTGGGATAATGGTTAAGGTGTTTACCTTATAGACGTAATGTGCAGGGTCAGATTCTTACCTTTGAAAGAGAAATCGGCTAGTCTTAAAATGGCCCAAAAGGGCAGCTAGCTTAGTATTAAGCTATGAACCTATGCCAACTGTCTTGCAAAGGATGCAGAGAGAAAAAAGGATGGATTATGAAACAAGCAGTTAAAATGCACATTTGTAATGTGCCCTCAATTTTGTTTTATTGTAACATGAGCATATGCTCTTAAACATCACTGCATTCACACAAACAGCACCTTCTCTGGATTTGAACAATCAAACTAGGACATTAACAACACATACTTGAGATTGTTATCACTATTTGCCACAGAAAGACATATACTCTGCTTCATCCATGTGAAGTAGAGTCTCTCCCTAACTGTATTTAAGTGTAACCTTCACCAAATGATGGGATATCAGAAATCCACCCCAGGTCTGGGCCCCATGTCTCTGATAGACAGAGGAAGACAGTAATACCAAAACTAACATACCCTCCATATAACTACTAGACATTTCCTAACTAACACACTCCCTGGCTAGGCTGATAAAAGCCTTGGTGGTTGTTAGCCTATGAATTATGACCATAGATTACATATAATCAAGATGTGACATTGTATCAGTTCACATTAAAGGTGCCACAGAACCAAGTTCTGTAGCCTGTTCTTTGTAATCTGCCAGCAGATGTGTGGATGAATGGGATATTGGTAACAGTTCATCTGGATTTCCATCTACAATATGAAACAGATATCTGCAAACCAGAACCATTTTATTGTCTTTATTTTGTGAGCATCATTTCCTTATCTATGTTTTTCTAACAACAAAGCAATCTCATTTGCATTGCTGTTGTTACCTGTTTCAGTGAGTAAAGTACTTCTTTAATACTGCAGTCAAATTTTTATTCAGAGGCACAATGTGTGATCATAAACAATTCATTGAAATGCTAGGAATGTTGCTCTCCTTAGTCAGCCAACGTAACCTCAGACGTAAGTCTTTTCTCCCTGACACACCCTCCATAATTGTTCGTCAAAGAGTACAGACTGTGAAACAGTGATTGTTCTTGCAGTCAGACTAATCATTCACACTTGCATACCTTTAGCAGTTAACACTTTTAAATGCCTCTCCTTGCAGTGCTAGGGAGTGTGCACCCAGTCACGTAGTTTCTTACTTTATGTTTACCTGCCATGCACTTAGTGTAGATTGTGGAATTCATGAATGCTAATGAGTTCACACCTCATTTGCATAATTACAGTATTCAGAAGGTTGGATTAGCACTATATTAAGGTAATTGTGTGGGTAAGGAATATGTATCCTAGTATGGGAGACGGTCTGGATCCAGAGAACTCAATACAACTATTTGCTTGCAAAACCTGTTTGTCATTTAACAACTGACTTGCTGCAAAGCTACGATGTTATTGCTTGCAAAATGCATTATTTTTTTGCAAAATGCATTATTTTAACATTACTTGCATTTCATAATATACCCAGTGGTTTACTGTCTGCATTATTTGTCACTTGCTGATGGCATAATCATGTATATCACGTATTTCTTGCCATTATAAATGCTTGTAAATAATGTTACCTGACATTATGGAAACTTTTCTCTGAGATTCTGACCAGTTATTGCAGAAAAGGGTTCTATCTCTTATTAGCAAGGTAGAGGAATTTAAATGTCTAGCCTACCAAATGTGTTAATCCTGTGATATATACCTGCCTGCCCTCCACATAAGTGAAGTTTTACTCATTTTTACTTAAAAAGAGTAAATTATTTTTGTTACTGCTGCAATACACTACAGAGTTACACAACCATTGTCCTCCTTGTTTTGCATTTCCTTTTTTTTTGGGGGGGGGGGTTGAATTCTGTATTAACTTGTGTGTGTTCAGTGTAAGCTTTACTTTTTCAATTATTTTGTGCATGATGGATGCATACATTCATATATATTTGTTTTGTTTTGTTAACAATAAGCTGTGGCATAATTTTATTTGTTTTTGTTCTTTTATGTTTTATCTCATATATGGCTATGATGCCTAAGACATCTACAACCTGTAAACCATCATACAGTGATGCAAAGAATGACATTATCATGCAGGTAGTACATCGACATGGCACGTTCTTGTTAGATGCATAGGTAAGGAGTCCTCCCGTGACCATATCTGGGAGCTGGTGGTCAATTATGTAAATGTCTTAGGAGGGCATGGTTGTACCTACCAGAAAAATCAGATATAGGGCCAGTGACATTATAATGCATGTGAAACATAGGACAGTTGCAATTGCCCAGGAATATAGGGCTGTGGGGGGTGGGGGGGTTGTTCATGCTACCAAACCGACAATGACAGAAACAGAGGAGATCCTGTCCATTGTAAGAGATCTGGACAGCTCAGCAGAGGGTTCACACACAATTGTTCATGTAGATGCTGACATGGAGGAAAACCCAAGTGTTTCTACTGCTGAACTTCCAGGTATGCAATGCAATTAAGTAATGTCTCTCACTTATTTGGTGCCAGACTTGACTCCTGTATTCCCCCTCCACCTTGTGCCAGTGATGTTGACTGTGCCCTGCATTTTGTACATTTCTTTGTGACTTAAGTTTGGATATATGCCTGATGCACAGAGAGGATAGCTAATATTTGTCTACTCAGAAGCTTGCTTTAATGTAATTGTATTGCAGAAGAAATGTTTTTATAGCATTCTTCAGACTCTGAAGAAGCCATTTGAATTTTATGGCGAAAGTGCTCAGTCTGTTGGTGCTGTATTAAACTGTTTGCTACAACTTTACTGTATTGGTGGCTTGATTTTTTTTAATTTCCAGTGTTTTTTCTTAATTTATTTACCTGCAGTTATTGCCACAAACTATCTGTACTGCCCAAGCTGCCAGTGAACTGCTCCGTCAATGCAGATTCCATAATTTAAGTCATATTTGCATGATATACATCCATAGAACTGCCTCTTTGCTTAGAATTTTATGTAGTCTGAAAGGCATCTTTTAATCTACCCTTCCATTTATCTCTGTTAAGAAATCAGGAAATAATTTCTGAAAAACAAAAAGTTGTAGACAAGTCCATTCTGCCAACAAACACTTTCTTTCATATCTGAGAAATGCAGAAGTGCAAATATATGTACAGTGTCATCTCATGGGTTATAGAAGAGGACTATTAACATCTGTACTCAAATGACTGTGAAACTTTCAGCATATTTTATGCTGCAGCAGCTGCGTTGGTATGATTGCAGGCTTACATGAATGGAAAGCCAGGAAAATAAAGCAATGTGGTTTTTGTGCAAAATCCTTTTGGCTCAAGGCACATGAAATAGCAGTTTGCTAATTTCTTGAGACTGATGACACTTCATTTTTTGTCTTTTTTTTTTTTTTTTTAAGGTTAGTGTTTCTTTTTATAAAAGCCAGCATAAATTATTAATTTATTCCATGACTCGTGATATTAACATTTGTTTTATAAAATATGACTGCAAAGAAATATGAAGGCCAATTTTATATGATAAACTCTTCATATCACAGTAGACAACTCTTAGGTCATCGGTGATTGAAAAATTCAGACTAAAGTGTAACACAGAAAATACAAATACAGAACACACACAAATTAATGATTTTTTGTGCCAAAGACAGGCCATTCAGTGGACCGTTCACTAAGATTATTCCCATGTCAATTATATCAAGAACAAGGCAAGCAAGAATATATAAAGGGCCAGATTCATAAACACCTGCAGTTAGTCCTGCTCATGCACATGGCAGTGATTTGTTTGATATTCATTAAGCAGCTCTGCACTTCAAGCATGCCTTAAAAACAAGGGTAAGGGGTACAATATGCTAAAGAAGGCATACGTAGCTGCAGTGAATACTAATAAAGCAATCCAACATGGCAGTGCTAGTCAATAATGTGTAATGAAAATGTATACCCTGAGTGATCCCATTTGCCCTGAAATCCAAAACTAATTGGGATACAGCCACAGAGGCACTTAGAAAAAAAATGTTAGGGTTTGATGCTGCCATCATTAACTTGTATATTCACAGGCTTTAATTCAATGTGGTGATGCTGACAAACCTCTGTCTAAAAGAAGAAGGGTGTTTAGACTCTGTCTGACTTATCATGGACTGCATGACATAGAAATTGTAGTTATACAAAGTGGATAGAGTATATTAGAGGAAATATCCAAGCTCTGCCACCCTCACCTGATGCCCCGGGGAAATCATGGAGAACCCATTCCAGTGGAGAAAGGGTATGTGTAGCATTACATATACTAACTACAGATGCTTTCCAGAGACCCACACAAGATATATTAGGGGTGTCACAGGCCTCAGCTTCTAGAACTGTACATTAGTTTCTATATGCAATGCCATTGCATGCAAGGAATCATATCTGTTTCCCACATATCCCAAAAGAGAGACCGTCCAACAAATACCATAGCACACTTCCTTGAGATTCTGTGGGCCATAGATTTCAAAAAACATAAAAATAAAAGCCCCATCAGTTGAACAGGGAGGGAGGTACATCAGCAGGAAAGGATATCACCCTATCAACTGATAGGTTGCCTGTAATGTTTGCACTGGTAACCTTGGCAGTTTCCCCTACTGACACATGTGACACATCTATGACCTGTACACAAGGTTTGCTAGGAGAGACTTTTCACAAAGGCATCTAGTAGGTGATGCAGGAGATGCACTAGAAACATGGATCATGACACCCATGAGAAACTCATAGAACTCCACATAGTAAGGATACATTGATGCCCAAGCTCAAACTAGGAATACTATAGAACATGCATTTGACTTGCTGAAATCAAATTTCCAGGGTGTACACATATCAGGAGGTGCCCTGCTATACAACTCAGCCGATTCTGTCAAAATGCTGACAGTCTTTGCCATGTTGCACAATATAATTCTCAGGAAACTTCAACAAGGACAACAAGTGTCAAGACCATAGTTTCCAGGACCACAAAGAGGGTCAACAGCTCCAGCAGATACACATGATATGTCTGAAGAACACTGCTAGCTGCAGCTGGTGCTGATAGAAGTAACTGTTTACAATATGCAGTGTCTCTGGCCAACAAGCAAAGGACAGCACACACAATTACTACCTAAATGAAAAATTAAGATCCTAAGCACATACAAATATTAAAACTGATGCCTGTCAAAGTCTTCAACCTTTACATAATCACTTTCCGTCAGTGTCAGAAAAAGTCAGCCACAAATGACACATCTCATTGCTGTAAGTATTAACAAGCTAAGTGCTAAACCTTGTTAATATTTACAGCTACGAAGTGCAAGTATTAACAAGGTAAATGTTGAACATTTAAAAATATATGTAGAAATGATACCTCTCATATGAAAATATTTATGTTCATAAGGTGAAATATGGATCAACTGTACAGTAATGTTATATTTAACTCATGACTGATTTATGCTTTATACATATCTGATTTTGACCAATACTGTACATATTTCAGTTGACCATTGTGCATAAACCAATAGTGTGCAGATCAGTGTTAGCTTCACTTGCACAAGTGTACTAACCAGCAATTATTAACTATCTATTTTGACTACATTACTAAGAATAATACAACAAATATGATAGCCAATAAATGCACAACCCAATCATTTACAACTGAGCAGGAAAAATAATTAGGAAAAACAATTATCAATTAAATATTTTTTACAAGCAGGTATCTGACTAAACAAACATTAGCTATCCACTCTGTGGGTAAGACATAGGCAGCCCAAATTCACAAAAAATGTAAGTATACAATTGACATGTGTGTGTGTGTGTGTGTGTGTGTGTGTGTGTGTGTGTGTGTGTGTGTGTGTGTGTGTGTGTGTGTGTGTGCGCGCGCGCGCACGCCCATGTGAACGTGTTTGTGCATGTTTGTGTGAAGTGGTGTGTGAAGTGGTATAGTCAGGATGTGTCTGCATATACCCAATCAATGACTATGCTAGCTCTAGATCCTGGCATGTCAAAGAGGTGTGAGCCATGCATGATAGACTAGTCTGTTCAGCATTGTCACCTCCAACCTCAAGAATCACTTTTGCCAGGAGTTGCATTGCTACTGCCATGTCCCTGGCTAGAAGTCAAGGTGCTACCTAAATGCAAGCAATATCTGCTGGATGAGCTCTCATCATGAATATATCCACAACCACAAGACTTATTACATCTGGGTGTGGACACCACAGTTACTGATGGAACAGTGAAAGTTGTGACACTATGGCAGCAGGACCTTGCACAGCCACATCAAATATAACCTGATTATGTAGAGGCACTCCATCCACATAAATGCCAACCCACCTACAGCAGAACCTCCATTACAGACACTGCCTCATCCAATATGCCATTTATCCTGTCCAAGGAGTCACTCACATGTCTCAGGCAGTCTCAAACATCAGAATGCATAACATTTAGTACTAACAATATCTCTTCTGAAGCCCTGATCAAATGCACCTGTGCCTCCATGATGGCCCAACACATATGTTGCATACCACTTACTGATAGACAAACATCAAGAAGAGGATAGACAGCAGACCTCCTCTGTAACCCTCTACCTACAGCCCTGTGTAGCACTAAACCCTTGCAATGGCTATAAGGAGAGTCAGCCAGCTCTGCAACTGGAGTAACCACACTACCCTGATCAACTGTGTCACCATTATCCTGTCCTATTTCTGAGGGCTTCATGGGTTAGGTATGCGTAGGCATACTGACTGTATCCAAAATATAGGCAGGGGATGTGGAAGCTGCAACCTCAATGTCAGGCTGATCCTCTACACCCCCAGACAGTGCCTCTTCATTACTGCCATCATTATCATCTGAGGCTACCAATACTCTGACATGAGATGGTAGGAGTTCCACAGTGCCGGTGGCAGGATCAGATTCACCACTGATAATAAGTAATCAACACACAAAGAGAGCACTAAAATAAAAAAATGATCAAACTTATGTTATGTAAATTATAATTAAAGTAATAATGGATGCAAATGCAAGAAAAAAGAAAAGCTTATCATAAATATATAAATCTACTTTTATGTACAGTAATAAGAAAAAAAGATGTGTGCTTACCATATGCAATTCATCACGCAAATTCAGTACCAGATGTACATACAGAGAAAAAAAGGGAGCTGAAATATAAATAATAAGCCTCACAATGAAAATGAAACAAGAACCTGAAAAAAATCCTTTACATCTGCAAAATAAGAAGCATCTTATACAAAAGCCTACTACCCAGTTTCCTTCTCCCCACCATTATTCTCTCCATCTTAATCTATTTCCCCTCACTTCTCACATGTGATCTCTCTTATACACACACACACACACACACACACACACACACACACACACACACACACACACACACACACACACAGTATACACACACACAAACACACACACACACACACACACACACACACACACACACACACACACACACACACACACAGTATACACACACACACACACACACACACACACACATATATATATATATATATATATATATATATATATATATATATATATATAAACAGAATTGATTGTATTAGATGCCATAACTAGAAGCTCAGCAGTAGACATATTTGGGTTGTACTCCACATCAGTGATTATATGAGAACCCGATGATGCTGAGCTGTCTAGATCTCTGACAGTGGACAGGAATTCCTCTGTTTCAGTTAGTGGTGGCTTGATAGCAGGAGCAGCACCAATAGCCATCCATTCCTGGGCAATTGCAGCTGGTCGATGTTTGGCATTCTTTATCATATCACTGGCCCAATGTCTTATTTTTTGATAATCATTGCCATGTTCTCCTACTGTATTCAAAGCATTGACCACCTGCTCTCAGATATGGATGGAGAGGACTTGTTGACTCTTCCTCTGTCTAACAGGAATGGTCCATGTCACTGCTAGGCCTATATAATAACTTCATTCTCCACTTCTGTGGATTGTGGTTTATGGAGGCAAATTTCTCAGGTGCCAAAGCCCTATATCAGATGAAACACAAAAAGAAAAAAAAAAGAAATTAGGGAAAAAGTGAGTGTTACCTAAAGAAATATGTATGAATGTATTCAGACATATTGGACAAAATACATTAAAACATAAGGCATCCTATCAGTACACACATTTAATACAGAAATCGACCCTCCCAAAAGGAAATGGAAAGCACTGATAAAAATCTGTAAGGATTACAATAATTGTGTAACTGTGTACTACCTAGCACCATTAACAAATAATTTAAACTGAGATTAAACATGGATGCAGTTATTCTAATCTACACTTGGGTTGATATCAGGCAGATATATCTCAGAGGTCTAACACATTTGTTAGCTTTAAAATCTACCTTCTCCCCGACATTGCCAATAGTGATATAACCGTTTTTTAGAAAAACTGTTCAGATTCTTAGAGAAAATACCTTTACAACAAATCAGTTCTTAAAGTAGAAAAAAAGTATTGTGAGTTAAATAACAGTATCAAACTCTCTGTATCCAAACAATGCCTTCTACTATGATACAAGTTCCTGACAAGCATAGTTAGATTATATAGTGCAGATTCAACCCTCTGTGCACTATGACTAGGCAAATGAGTTATATGTGCTCATTAATATTAAAGAGTTCTACAGCCAGGTAAACATTGTGTGTGGACCTACATGACTGTGCAAATGCCCTAGCACTGCAAGGATGAGTACTGTGAAATGTTGCTTGCTAAAGGCTTTTGACTGTGAATGATTAGTCTGACTGCAGGAATATTAGTTTCACACTCCTTCCTCTTTGATATGCACTTTCTAAGGGTCCATCATGGAGAAGAGAATTACCAAAAAGTCAGGAATCACATTCATTGACTTAGAAGATAAGTATTCTTAACATTTTTATTAATTGCTTACTGACCACACTATTCTTTTGAATTAAAATTTGTCTGCCATTCTAATAAAGTACATTATACATTTAAACATGTATCAAAAGAAAACCAATTAACATTGCATTCATGTTAGAAATGCAAAGATAACAAAATGATGCTCACAAAACAAAGAGAAGAAAACAAATGCAGTGTTGTAAATATTTGTTTAATATTGTGAGAGACTGTATTAGCTAAGCTGTTTCTAATATTCCAATTACCCACACATCTACCGACAAATTACAAAGGACAACTTTCAGAACTTGATCATGTTGAACCCTTAATGTCAATTTATACACCGTCACTTTTTGAGTATATGTGATCTGCTTTTTATTCTTCCTAATAAATGTCTGTGGTAAATAGTGAAAATGATCTCAAATGTGTTTTGTTAATGCTACAATTTCATGGTTAAAATCCAGAGAGAGTACTGTTTTTATTAAACTGGTAATGGTGATGCTTAAGGAACATATGCTCATGTTACAAGACAACAAAGTAGAGGAAACATGAGAAATGTACATTTTAAACTCTGTTTTGTAATGTTTTTATTTTACTTTGCTCTTGATCTGTTGTACACCACTTGGCACTGTATACTGTATACTGTCAGCAGTTAATAGCAGTGAATCACAGTTCACTTTCTAAGGTAACAAATTACAACTTTAATTCAAAATGCTATCAGTAGTGCAACTGTGACTGGCACTGGTGTACCTTTGTCACCATTCTGGATAGTACTGAGTGAAAAAAATCCAGGTAGGGGATGTGAATGGATAAATAACTCAGGCCAGGAGGTTGCTAAAGCTAGGTAAAGGATAGGAAAGACACACCCCGGGATTCATGAAGCTCGGCGCAAGGCCGGCGTAAGGCCTGCGCCGGCGGTGCATGGAATATCCGGCGCAGTAGCGCCATATACATAATAATGAGAGTGCACCGGAATCACAGACACGTGCGTAGTGTACGTGAGCGAGCCCAGGTAGGATGCGTCTGGAGGCGTGTCTAAGCCAGCATGAGGTGAGCAACCTAATGTGCTGACAGCCATGGTCCGCCCACAATAGTAATGGCAGCAGCCAGGTCCTGTGCAGAATGAAACGCATGTACAGTATGCAACATAGTCCCCGTCCCAAATTAATGGAGAAGCAAATAGAAGCCACGAAGGCATAACCGTACCCGTCCAAGGAGTAAAGGATACGCATAAGACCGCGTCGTCCCGCAATGCACTGTCAGTGTTTACACTCAGAGAAGGCGTACAGCCGCATGGCAGCGCTCCGCACCGACATAGGAGCAGCGACTAAGGTCACCACCTGTCCCACTTTGGTTGGGGCAGTCACTCCATGGACAGTTTTGTCCCGAAAAACGTATTAGAAATGGCTGACGTTACTACGATTGTAGGACACAATGATATCCCGTATTTAATGTAATGGTTGCATGAATTGGTTATTTCTGTATCACAAAGACCTAAATGACACAAAACAGAATAAGCAAGGAAATTGCCACAATAATAAGCATATTATTTAGGCAAGCAAGTGAATTTCCATGCTATATAGTGACCGCTTGTATGTGACGGCCTGTAAAGTCAGATGTGAGTCCCGGAAATATCCCATATCGGAAAATGGAAAAGGTGGAAACCCCAGTAGCGACATGGGCATGGTCACCAGGGTTACCTGCTGTCCCAATGTGCCATGGACAGTCCCTGATTGGACAGTCGTGTCCCTGCAACAATCGTAAAATGGAAAATGACCTCCGATCCCCTGCCACGCAAATTCCGCAATATACATGTAAATAGTAGCATAAAACATATACATTACGCAGCATG